>NC_058410.1:59841974-59917608 GCF_002201575.2 Neomonachus schauinslandi
TCTTTCTTTCTTTCTTTCTTTCTTTCTTTCTTTCTTTCTTTCTTTCTTTCTTTCTTTCTTTTTTCCAGTTACTCAGGAAGAAAAGGGAAAAGAATAGAAAAACCATTCATTGGACTGCTATGTGCCAAGGTGACCCTGAACTGGTGCTTTGCCAAGTTCTACCAGAGATGAATGACCTTTTTCATGGCATTTCTAGACTCTTTGTTCCTTTTATTATTTACATCTCATTTTTATGCCTATTTCCACTTCTCACCATGTCCCTCACATAGCCATTAGAGCAAGAAGAGAGCATAAAGTACAAATCAAGCTGTTTTGTTTCTACTTAGCCCCCTTCATAAAAGCTTTTTTTGTAAAAAGAGTCAGAATGAGATCAGGCAAAGAGCCCATGGATTTCAGAATCCTATCCATCCCTGCCACCCAGCTCTCTACACTGAGCACCATGACCAGGTTGTGTGCTCTCTAGCCTAGGAGTTCCCTGTAGCCTCTAATTTTGCTTCTCTGTCTTTCTACACACTTATGTGTTTAACATGATCTTAGTAAATATCACTGAAAAGCAACTGATCACGCATTAGTGAACAGAGAGACAAGAGAGAACAAAAAGGTTGAAATATTGCACATTAAACATTTGCAAAAATTAGCTACTTCTTATTCTGAGAAAAAATGATATTGGTCTTCAAACTCTAGAGAGAATAAATAAGGGGATACATTTATTGAAATTAAACTTACATCCCTGGACTTATCAAATAACTAGGAAGTACCCCCACTAGCAAAGTGAGACAGTTGCAACCTGGGAGCCCTGCCTAGTATCATTCCCCAACTCCAGCACACACTCTCTCATTTCTGCTGGATTTCTCTTCATAGCACTTACCACTTACCAAAATATCATTCACTTATTTGTTATATTGTCTGTCTCTTTCTGGTGGAATGTAAGTTCCACAAGAGTAGGCCTGGACCAAGGGACAGAATTTTGGTTTGTTTCCTTTGTTCTTCACTACAACTCTGGCACCCAGGATAGTCCCTGGCCCAGAGGAGGCACAAGGAAACAGTTTTTGAACAGTTGCAAATATGGAGACCAAAACATGGGGGAAATAAAATGATGCAAATTATGGGTGCTACCAGTGTTTCCTCAAATTAGCAAAATTCTTATGTTTCTTAGGAAGAAGAAGATGCAAAGAAGGATGAAATGGGTAACTGAAGTTGGCAGAGTTGAGAATGTGCCATCAGTAATGGTCTCTAGCATCTATGACCTTTGCTTTTTGACTCTTGCTCTCACGTACTAAGGCAGGACCACTTAGAACAAATTGTGACAACCCAGGAAGTGTCAGCAGGACAGTTTTGCTCCAGCTCCACTTGAGTAGGCCCCCCCATCCAGTGTTCCCCACTAGTGCCCTTTCTGCCAGTCTACACAATGTTCCCAGGCACATTCAGTGCAGAGGGCTCCAGAAAGCTAAAAATTCCCTGTGCTTGTTTTTAAAGGGGAAACTCGCGCACGTGCGTGCGTTTGTGTGTGTGTGTAAGTTATATTTTTTACCTCTTACTTAGGACTGTCTCCCTTATTCTTATTTGACCAGTGATCATCTCTTCTTTTCCTCCTATCAGACACATTTAATCTTCCACTAAAACCTGATTCTATTTCTTTAACATATCTTACACAGGACTCTCCAAGATCTAACTCTTTCCTGTGGCCCCAATTCTCATCTCTTACTACTATATCATGTACTGGATCTGGAACCTCAAACTGCATAATTCAGCTGGCAAATATATTTCATCTTTTTTTTTAAGAGAGAGAGAGTGTGGAGAGGGAAGGAGCAAAGGGAGAGAGAGAGAAAGAATCTTAAGCAGGCTCCATTCCCAGTGCAGAGCCCAATGTGGGACTCGATCTCAGGACCTTGGGATCATGACCTGAGCTAAAATCAAGAGTCGGATGTTTAACCGACTGAACCACCAAGGTGCCCCTGTTTCATCTGGTTTTGAAGACTTCTAAAAATTGGGAAGTTTCATAGGAAGCTGTGGATTTCCAGTTACTTCTGCAAAATCAGAGTTGACCATACTTAGTCTGCTTTATCACAGACAACCATCAGCTGAAGTTCTGTCACTGCTATGACACAAGGTGGACATGTTCCATTTCACCACCTACCCTTCTTTTCTGCTCCAGCTGGTATTGATGATCCAGGTTACTGTTTAGACCAAAGACAGTGGAAAAAGAGTAGCACAAGGATGTGCCAGGCCATATTCCCAATGACCTTATTATTAATATCTACTCCTTTTAAAAGACCTAGATCAAGAAACTTCTACTCTATGACATCGACTTGCTCTCCTCCATGCAAAAATGCATTCATTCATTCTCAAACATTTATTGAGGATCTAGTAGGTGCTAGGATTCAGCAGTGAAAAGTTTGGGGGAAGTGTACAGAACTAGGGATATATATTTGACAGTCATTAGCATCAGGTGGTATTTAAGCCACTGGATGTCACCAAGAGACAGAGTGTGCATGGAGGAAAAAAGGAGAAGTCTTCTTGGTTTTTTTTGCCATCACTGTTCACTACCACTGCTTTTTCTCATGGCATTTTCATGATATGTGGCAAAATTATTGATTTTTCTCTTTACAATCATTTAAAAAGTTCTCCACTATTTATTTCAAAATAATTCAAACCTATGGAGAAGTAGTCAAATGGTACTACAGATAACCAAATACCTTTCCCCTACATCTCTACATTGGTGGGTTGTTAGCACTTCATCATATTTGCTTTCTCTCTCCTTCCACCCCAGCGCTCTCTCTCTCTCTGTGCCCTATTTGAGAATTATTTGTCAACATCACTATGTTTCACTCCTAGATGCTTCAACATGCATCTCCTAATGAAAAGGACATTTCCTTTACAACCACAATCAGAAAATTTAATATTGACACTATTATCAAATATGTTTGTCCCTATTTAAATATCCCCCCATTGCCCAATAATTTCTTTTGTAGTTTTTTGTTTGTTTCTTGGTTTTAGTATGTGTTCAAAAATCACTTGTATTTAGTTTTTATATCTCTTTTGTCTTATTTAATTTAGAATAATTTCCTAGGCTTTTGGTAGGAGGATGGGGAAGTATAGACAGGAAGCTTTTTTTTTTTTGTTTTTTTTTTTTTTTTTTTAGAATTATGGACAGTTGTTTTCAGAATGTCTGTTCATTTGAATTTGTCTGACCTGAATGTTTCTTTATGATTAATTTAGGTTAAACATTTTTGGCAAGATTATTACATAGATGATGTTGTATATTCCTCATTGAATCACATCAAAGGCACATGGCATCAGTTTTTCCTATTATTGTTAAATTTGGTAATCTAGTCAGATAGTGTTTGTCAACTCAATTTCTCCATATACTGCTCCCAACAAGGTTTCATTCAATATTCTAGTATCCGAGGATGATCCTAACTGAAAAATTATTTTTATAGTGCTAGTAAAATGATGACTTTCTGTTTTTATCATTCTTTCTACATTTATTAGGGGGCTTTTTTATTGTAATAAGAAAGTTTTCCTTTTCTCCCTCTCTCTCTCTCAAAAAAAAAAAAGCTTTTAAAGTATCAGTTTGGATTCATAAACTTTTAAGAAATATTTCATGTCTTTTCCCCCATGTTTGCCATTCATTTTGATTCTCAGAAGTAATTATTTATTTACAAGCTGTTTTCCATTTAACCGTGAGCCTCTTGAATGTGAGTCATAAAATCATGTCTTGTGGATTTTTCCCCATTGCCTAACACACATGGAAATCTATAGATGTTTATCAAATAAATGAATGAATATAACTACCAAATTACCTATCAAATTTGTTCATAGCTTTTAGCAATTAAAGCAATGAGATACCATTTATTATTTATTAATTGACAAATATTAAGACTTGTATCCATATTTTATATTAACATGTGTTGGGGTTTTATTTTTGTAAAGATATTATTTATTTATTTTAGAGAGAGAGAGGGAGAGAGAATGAACGGTTGGGAGGGGCAGAGGGAGAGAGAGAGAGAGAGGTGGACTCCCTGCTGAACAGGGAGACATACTTTGGGCTCAATCTCAGGACCCGGAGGTCATGACCTGAGCCGAAGACAGATGCTAAACCAACTGAGCCACCCAGGTGCCCCATGTGTTGGGGTTTCAAAAGGATATTCATCATATTCCACTGGAGGGTAATTTGGTAACATGTATTAACAATCCTTAAGGAATAATGGCTAAGATTATGATGGGAATTATTAGAATTAAAACACCTCCAAGTTTATAAGGAATAAATAAAAAAAAATTTCCTTCAATTCAATAATTCCACTTCTAAAGTGGTATCAGAGATGCATTTTTGAGACATCAAACCAATGCTTGATGTGACAACCCCCTTTTTAGAGTAGTTTGGCAGCTGACCCATGCAATGGATCAGTGGAATTCATTGCCTTGTGGAATTGTGGTGGGAAGCTGCCAAGAACAACGGAATCATTTCTTGACTTTAAATTTCACAACAGAGGTTGTTGAGTCCATTGTGAATTAAAAGGCTAAAAGCAAGTACTTTTGATTTTCAAAAGCCAGATTTTATTGAGAAATGGGAAAAGTTTGTACATTTCAAATGAATCAGAGCTTAAAAGACTTACCACAGAATAGATGATAAAGCAGAGAAAAATCTAGATTATTATGTAAGCCTTTCCTGGGGCAAGAGAGAAGAAGCCAGAGAGAAGAGAGGGAAGGCATGGAGTCAAATGTCAATGTCCTTGTTTCCACTCTTCAGAAAGGGGGTGTTTTGAATGGGAAGCCAACGCATGTGCTCTGTTTTTCATTTGCTACCCTTTTAGGAGATTGCTATGCTCTACGCCAGTAGGAGAGTAGAAATGGCAACTTGGCCAGCTTAAAACAGAGAAGGGTCAGGTCTCAATGGGCTATCCACGGCTGGCAATAACCAGAGCTTGTAATAGACCCAAGGAAGAATTCTGGGCACAACTGAGAATTAAAATTGTGCATCTTCCAAGGCTTCATGATGGTAGCAGACAAAGGGAAGACCCAAAGGTGGATTCAGAGGGTGACCATGAGGTTGCTGAGGGTGGGGCATGGGCAAGTTCCCAGACCTAGAACTTGTTCTAAAATAATTTTCGAAAATGGTATTTTTAGACATTTCATGGGTTACAAATACTTTCAACATGTATAGTAAAATTTTTGGTCTTAAAACATTTTTACATACATTGTTTTAAAAATGTAGGGATAGTTAGTGTTAAGTCTCACATTAATCCTTTACCAAAAACATATATAATTACTAGATTCCAAAGGTTGAGTCATGAAACATTTGGCAGTCACATTCTTTATATTTGAATAAGATTCAATTGACTTGTATATTTCATATCCCTGTATTTGTTTATTTGTCCAGGTTTACTTAAGAGCCAAACTATAAGATGTTCCTACCATTTGTGACTGGTCATAAGATTATTACATTTTAGGGCTGGTTAAGTCCATCTACTATGAAGTCCCATGCTTAATGAAGTTAATACTTTCTGCTTTGTTTCACTTAGTTTAAAGGAAAGAACAACTTAATTTTTACTACATAGCTGTTTGGGGAAATTTAATTCTTGCTCTCAGAAATTTCTTAGTCTTATTGCGATGGTCTAAGATCATAGCAAGCTCTGAAAGGAGTTTTGTGATTGTTTGTGGGGCGTGGGGGTGGGGGGATTGGATCAATTATAGCAGCTGTTGGCATTTAACAGTAAGTTTCTGTTCCATGTCCTACCCATCAAATTATAAATGAGTGGATGAGATGTGATTGGCTAGCAAGCTGTACCTGTGTCAAAACTTAGGGAATTGCCAATGTGCACAGTCCTCAAATGGCTATATTTTCTCCTTTGGGAATGCCTTTGTTTTTATTTGGGTTTTTTGTTGTTGTTGTTGTTAAAGTAGATGTGCCTTTAAGTTTCGTTTATCCTTTACAATAGATCTTCTTGCTTCAAAGAAACAAAGCTTATAAAAATCTTACAAGAGGGGGAGGAGTTAAGATTGTGGAGGAGTAGGAGGACCCTGAGCTTGTCTCATTCCTTGAACACAGCTAGATAGTTACCAAATTATTGTGAACACCCAAGGTATCAATCGGGATCTGAGAACAAAAACTGCAGGTCTACAAATAGAAAAGTGACCACTTTTTGGAAGGTAGGAGATGGGGAAGTTCACTCGGGGAAGACATAGCTGTGGATGCAGTGGATGCAAGGTAGGGGATGCAGGCCTGCTTACCGAGGCTACCGCAAAATACTAGAAGCAGTGGAGGACAAAATCTGAACTTTTAAATTCGCTACCATGGGGGAGGTGACTGGATTAAAGGTGCTCAGGTAGCAAAGACAGACAGAATCCCAGGAGTGACAGGGTGGTGTAAGGATCCTCTGGGTCGAAGAACGGGTAGTGCCAAGGTGCGACACTGTTCCCAGGCATAGGAGCCAGGAAGCCTGCAGAGAGTAGCGGGTTTGGATGCCGGCTTTCTGCTATAAACTGTGAACCACCAGGCAGTGATGTGAGGCTTTCCTGGGATGCGGTCAAGCGAGGCGAGACCCTCCCCCAGAGGAACAGTGTGGGTCAGCGCCCAGGGCGTCCCTGAACTTTGGAGTTTTGAAACTCCATCATGCGCCTGAGACAAAAAGGCTCCAACACGGGCAAGGTGAACTCAGGGTTCTGACAGAAACCAGGGAAACAAATGGGGTGATCGTTTGCTTTTCTGAGGGCTCACTGAAAAGTGGGAGGGCACAGATTTTCAGCTCCCGGCCTAGAGAACAGGGTGCAGCCATTTTCATCCCTCCCGCCCATTAGAGCTGAAAGCCTTCAGGGAGCAAAACATTGCCACCTACTGGAGTCCAGAGCCGCTTACACCAAACCCCGCCTCCCATGCCCTGGAGGAGCATTTCCACTGAGAATCGGGGCAGCAGGCTCCTCCCCCAGAAGACCAACACATGCAGCTAGCTCACACCAAGGCTACCGATCAGAGAGTGCTGCAAAGCTCAGCTCTAGGGGAAGTAAGATTGAGTTTCCTTTTTACTCTTATTCATTTTTTTATTTTTATTATTTTTTCTTTTATTTTCTTATATTTTCCAATTCCTTTTTAAATTTTTGTTATTTAAAAAACTTTATATGTATGTGCTTTTCATTTTTTTGTCTACTTTCATTTCATTTCATTTTGTTTTATTTTATTTTTTTTTTTATCTTGGGATCTAGATTCTTTTATTAAGCAGACCAAAACACACCCAGGATATAGTGGGGTTTTTTGGTTTTCTTGTTTTGTGTTTTTTTTTTCCTGTTTTTTGTTTTTTTCTTTTTCTTTGCTTTCTGCTTTGTTTTTGTTTTTTGTTTGTTTGTTTGTTTGTTGTTCTTTTTTCTCTTCTTTTCTTTTCTGGACAAAATGAAGAGACAGAGGACTTCGCCCCAGGAGAAAGAACATGAGGTAGGACTCACAGCCAGGGATTTAATCAATACAGACATAAGTAAGATGTCTGAACTAGAATTTAAAACAACGATTATAAAGATAATGCTGGGCTTGGAAAAGGCATAGAAGACACTAGAGAATCCCTTACTACAGAGATAAAAGAACTAAAATCTAGTCAGGCTGAAATTAAAAATCCTATAACTGAGATGCAAACATAAATAGAGGCCATAAAAATGAGGATGGACAAAGCAGAGGAGAAAGTCAGTGATATAGAAGATAAAATTATGGAAAATATTGAAGCTGAAAAGAAGAGGAAAAGAAAGGTAATGGACCACAAAGGTAGACTTAGAGAACTCAGTGACTTAGTAAAATGTAATAGCATTCTATCATAGGAGTCCCAGAAGATGAAGAGAAAGATAAGGGGGCAGAAGGTTTATTCAAATTATAGCCGAAAACTTTCCTAATCTGAGGAAGGACACAGACATCAAAAATCCAAGAAGCACAGAGCACTTCTATTAAATTCAACAAAAGCCAGACATCACTAAGGCATATCATAGTCAAATTCACAAAATACACAGACAAGGAAAGAATCCTGAAAGCAGTGAGGTCAAAAAGGTCCTTAACCTACAAGGGAAGACAGATCAGATTCGCAGCAGATGTGTCCACAGAGACTGGGCAGGTCAGAAAGGAGTGGAAGGAAATATTGTATACAATAATACAATAATACAGTAATAATAAGGGACTTTAACACCCTGCTTACAGCAATGGACAGATCATCTAAGCAGAAAATCAACAAGGGAACAATGGCTTTGAATGACACACTGTCAATAGGTGCAGAAAAGGCATTTGACAAAATGCAGTATCCTTTCTTGATAAAAACCCTCAACAGAGTAGGGATAGAGGGAATATAGCTCAACAACATAAAAGCCATATATAAAAGATCCACAGCTAATATCCTCCTCAATGGGGAAAAACTAAGAGCCTTTCCCTACAGTCAGGAACAAGACAAGTATGTCCGCTCTCACCGTTACTGTTTCACATAGTACTGGAAATCTTTCTCTCCCTCTGCCCCTCTCCCCACCTCTCTCCCTGTCTAAAAAAAAAAGAAGAAAAGAAAAGAAAAAAAGAAAATTGACTTTAGAGGAGAGGCCATGTTTGTCCTCTTCAATGGCGTGAGCAAGGGCTTGGCACATAGTAAGTTCTGCATAAATGATGTATAAACAATGAATGAATGAATGATACTCTGATATAACCCTTGCAGAAAGCTGTATAAATCTCCTAGGCAAATTATTTTCTGTAATAAATAGAAAGCATTAAAAAAAAGAGAGGTTTTAATGATCGGACCTCCATGGGAGTCTGAAGGCCCCTAGCTTCTCCATGTTCTCTGGTTAATCGAACTTCACCCTTGTGTGGGGAAAGGCCCGTCCTCACCTTGGCATAGTGCCCAATAGAGAGGAAGAGCCTCTGGGCCATTCCTGGAGAGATGGATTAATATCAGGACCAAAGGGCGATGTCACCTGATGAACGATGCTGCTGAAGAGGTGATGCCCAGGAAAGCCACACTGCAAGTCCCCGGGGGGAGCATCCAAGGGGGTGGGGGGTGGATAGCAGGTGATCCTTGTAGAAGCTGCTCACAAGAAAGGCAGGCATGGGAGATCTGAAGCCTGAGTGATTTCACTCCTGGGGCTGACAAGTATGGAAATTATTACAAGTTTTAAAAACCATAACTATTGTTGTGTCACCTCTTAATTTTATTCCCCAGGTTGGCATATTCTGGCCAACTCCATTTCATATTTTCACCCCCCCCACCCCACCTCCACTGCTTTAAAGCACAGATATCTCTGGGGTTGTTACAGTTACATTGCTCTCTGTTTGAATTCAGTACCACATTTTTAAAATATATCTTCTCTCTCTCATCTTTTAAAAACATTTCAAAAATAAATTGACTTCTCCTCCTTTTGTGTCCCTGAAAGAATTAAATTTGGACAGCAAAAGCAATACCATTTATGCTTCTAATGTTCACAAAGTTTTTCTTTGAACTTAGAAAATTTTCAGAGTCAGATTTTAACTTCAGACTGTGAAGGTTTTTTGCCCCTAGTAATTTCTATTTGAGGGATTAAATGTATTTGTATGGTTTAACTCAAGCCTTTCTATTTAGGAATAATAAAGTTAATAATAAACAAAGTTCTACCCCTCAAATAACTGGTAAAAGAATGATGAATGTATGTTTTCTCTGTGTTTTTCTCAGTTATAGACTAAATAATTTACTAAATAATAGCAGTGATCAAAAGACTGTTTGCATTTCTTCATTCACTTTAATTTAAAACAAATCAATAAACATTTATTAAAAAGATACAACTTAGCAAAATTAAGATTGAAACACTTGAGAGCCTATGTGTAAAAACAAGTGTGCTAATTTCCACGACCATAGAACATAATTTGGTGGTTGAAACTAACCTTATTTAGTGGGCAGGAAGTTCTAGTCCAACATCAGACTACAGATCAGGGAAGAATCCAATTACAGAATGAAGATGAATGAGAGAAATCAAGGTGCTATTTTGAGTAATCCAAATTACCACTTTTCTTTGGTTTAGAGGCTGCCAATGTGTAGCATTCCATGAAGTGGAAAGCTTGATAAAAGTGGGGATTGTGGCATTATTCTAAATGTTTCATTTCTTGAATTAGAGGGCCATGTAAAAGAGGATGAAAGGGAAGGGTCAGTGGGTGGCAGTGGAGGACCAGTAATCATGGAAATGAATCATTACAAGAAAGGGGCAGAGAGGGAAGATCCCTCACCTGGGTTGATGAAGGTGAGAGCTACTATCTGAGACAAGCATTTCTTCCTCAGCCTCCATCTCCTTTTTATTTCCAAAATGCTAGAGGAAAGAACACAGGTGGCCACAGCTCCAACTGGGCACAAGTCTGGCTTGCCAGAACCCAGGATATTTGAAGCAGCAAATCTTCCTGAAGCTCTGAGGTTTGAATCATTAATTGATGACTCTACCAGGCTCAATGGAGCAGCTAATCAACAGCACGATCAGTGCCAAGATAAGAGGGTCTCCTGTAGGCCACCATCTTAGATCTGCAAGTTGCATTATTTTTTTTTTAAACAATAGCATAATCATAGTGTATACACCAGTGGCTAATTCTGAGATGTGTGATGTGTTAAGTGTATTTAACTATGACTTTAAACCTGCTAGGGTATCAAATTGTTTTACATCAAAATCAATTGTTTCAAAATAGATTTTTGATATCCAGACAATGGCATGCTTGTTTCAAATAATGTTTCCTACCATATTTCTACAGAAGTGTTTTGGACAATAACTTAGAATTTTCTGCAGTGAGACTTGAATTACCCATAAATTTCCTATGCAGTTGACATGAAGCTATTAGCAAGGAAAAATTGCTGTGGATTGTGTAGCAAAAATAATATTGTTTGAACTTTCTAATTTTTATAAAAATAATTATTTGAACTTACAATTAGAAGGTCTAATAATCTAATAATTTAATTATAATGCTAATAATTTTTACTATTACTTTTTTACTATTTACTATTACTATTATAATACTAATAATTTTAGTAGTACTAAAATTTACATGTGAACTGGCCAGGTAAGTCCATGCTTAATATACATAAAGTTAATTGTTACCATTTAAATAGGAAGAATATATGTAGACAATGAGTAACATTCTTCATCTACTAGGTTTTAGACCCACTTTGTCACATTAAGTCTGGCTTTCTTCTCTTTTTAAGGAAAATCAAAGGGACCTGAAGGCATTGAAACAAATACAGAGGAATATATACCAAAGGAATAAATAACTTTCTAAATCACAATGATGACATTGTTTTTTGGGGTGGGTGTTGTTTTTTTTTTAGTCTGGAAAGGATTCAAGAGTAACTATCTGTCTTCAAGTCACTACATTTCTGTAAAGGTTTGCATTGAAAGAGGCTTTACATGCAAAGGAAGTTTGGTCAAGTAACACAGAGGACCATTGGGGCCTCTCTACCCTGTAAGTACAATGGAAGACTGACTAAGGCCCCAATGTCCTCATAAAGGTGCTTGTCAATTCCAACAGGGCTCACTCACACAGGGTCACCTTTGGCGTTTAAGTCCTGCCTCCACTGCATTCTTGTTGATCTACCATGCGCTGTTCTTCTGTACCTCCACCCCAGTGTTGTGTTGGCCCAAACACAGAATGCAGTCTGTTTCCTTGTTTCCACACACGTGCATGCGTGCATGCACATGCACACAACATCTACTGACAAAAGATGCTTTTGGAATTAGCAGACTTTATTGAAGATTTTTGGCAGAAAGAGAGTGGCTTATATAACAGAAACTCAAACCACTTCAGCTTGACTTTTAGATGTCATAAACCCTTTGCCATGCCCTGCCAATTTACTCACCTGTTTCTTATTTACACTCTCTCCTCTTCTATTTTTTGTGACTTCCTATTGTTCCAAATTTCAAATGCAGAGCAGTTTAATCCCTTTTGTTGTTTGTCTTCTGCCAACTCTTGCTGATGTGATTATATTTTTCAACTCAATCAGTTTATAAAACATTGTTTTCCAAAACACTTCCTTCGAAGGAATTCTAGCACCAGCTATTTTAAGGTATTGTTTTCCCACTCTTCTATAGTTAGAAATAAGATGAATATATTTATATGTTAAGATAATTAAGTGTAAAACGGACTGCCAGATGAGATAATGTATAGAAGATCCCTGAAATAGAAATGCACTAATTCATTCTTTCATTCATTCAGGAATATTTATGTGCTGGGTTATTCTAAAAATTGAAGATACAGCAGGGAGAGAAAAGCAAAGAAAGACCTTGCTTTCCTGGAGAGAAGACAAGCAATACATATGCAAATAAATTAATATAGAGAGCCTATCAGGTAGTGATGCATGTCATGAAACAAATGGAGATGGGTACTAGAGAGTAATGGGGATATATGTGTGATATTTTACATGGGGTTCAGCAGAGCTCTGCGGGAAATGAAGATGTGAGCCATGCAATATCTGGGGGAAGATTCTGGGAAACAGAATTAGCAAATGCAAACATCTAGAAGCAGGAGCATAATTGTTTTGTTTTCAAAGAATAGCAAGAAGATCAGAGTGACCAAGGCAGAGTAAGTGACAGATAAAATCAAAGTGTCCAATAACCATAATACATAGAGCTTTGTAGAGAAAGATTTTAGATTTTATTCCAAATGAGATAGAAGCCATTGAAAGATTTTGAGCAGAGGAATGTTGTGATACGAATTTTGTTTTGATGTGGCTGCTGTGTGGAGACTAGATTGAAGGGGCTAGAGGCACAAGTGCAGAAACAGGGAGACCAGTTAAAAGATCATTGCAATGATGTGGCGAGACATAAGATAGTAGCCTGGACCAGGTCAACAGTGATGAAATTGTGAGACGTGTTCAATAATAAGGCTGAGATTTTTTTTTTTTTTTTTACTACATCCACTAGAAGGATGGAGTTGACATTTACTGCAGGAGAAGGAGGTTTGGGGAAGAAAATCAAGAGTTCGGTTTTGGACATGTTAAGTTTCAGAAGTCTGGAACACCAGTCAAAAGCTGTCAAGTGGGCAACTGAATACATACTTCCAGAACTAAAAAGGGAGGCTGGAACTGGATATACAAACCTGGGAATCATCAACATTTAGATGTTATATAAAGCCATGGGACTAGATGAGATCACCCAAAATGTGGTTCTAACGACTGGGCACACAAGAGACTCAGAAGATGTGGCCAGTATTGAATGCAATCATCCATTATCCCACCAAATGAGACAGAGAAGGATATTCTTTAAGACCCCTGCCAGCTGTAATTCTTTAATTTACCCTATTTTACAAGTGAAGAAATTTATGGTTGAGAGTCTGGGAGTACTTTTCTAAAGGAGATGCTGAGGAAAGGACCTATTTGAAAGGAAATGGTTGAATTTATGAGAGAAGGTATAATTGGTAATGTAAGTTTCTGAGGGACTAGAAAAGATCAAATCCAAAGTGCAAGTAGAGGGACTGGCTTTAGGAGTCAGAACAGCTCCTGTACTGTTAGATTTAAATAAAAGAATAATATTCCATTGGACAGAAACACCATTGTTTCCCTACTGTTAAACAAACCTTCCTTCCCCACTCCTTATACTGTGATAAATGCCGCAGTAGACTAGGTATAAAATTAATTAAAATTAAATGGAATGTATCCGTGATATATTGCTATAACAAAGGCCAAAATAACAGCGGCTTAAGCCAAGTGAAGTTTATTCTCTTACTCAATGTTTTCAGCATGGACAGCCTGGGGCTGCTATGGAAGCTTCACAGTGTTTAAGACTCGGGCTCTAGCATCCTATTGCCTTGCCATGTTGCTTCTCTTTTTGTAGTTTGGGGTAGCCATTTCAGCTCTATAATGACTACAATCGAGAGAGCAAGAGGAGAGAAGGGGAAGGAAAGGACATGAGCCATCCTTCAAACAACTAGAAAGTGGCTCAGAGCACTGGGGTCACATACCATTGGTAGAGCTTTGTTACACAGCCCAGTAGGGAGGCCAGAGATGTAACCTTTGGCTGATTGGCTATGTGTGCAGCTGCTGAAGGATGATGCTGCTGAAGGAGGAAGAATCTATGCCAGGCTGGGGGAAAGAGGTCCAAGAAGTATTTGCAAGACTGAGGTTTGAGCCAAGAACTCACTTTGAGAGTACAGCTTTGGATTTAAATAATATTTTATTAATGACAAGTGATTTAATGACAGTGATTATCCAATATAATACTCATAACAGCCCTGTTAGGTAATCAGGGCAAATGTGATGATTTCTGTATTACAAATTAGGAAACAGAGACTTGGGTTAAATGACTTGATCAAAGTCATATGTCTAATACATGATCCTAAAATAAACCTATGTTTTCTGACTTCTCAAATCCAATGCTATGGCAGAGAACACAGCAAAATCTGACTCATATCCAGATGAAATGGTACTTAAGCAGAATTATGTCTTATCTCCAGAGACCTTCTCTATTTGGGAACTTTTAGTTGCTTCAGCAATGTGGCATTCAAAATAACAGTTTATAAAAGGAAGTGGAATGATGATAGGAGAAATATAAATAAATTTCAATCTTCTTGAGTTTAATTTATACTGAGAAAACATCCAGACTTTTCCAAATGATCTGCCTTGGGAGGGGAAGAAGGAGATCAGGGGACTCAAGAGGTCCTGGTGATGAGTCATGGACTCGGTGCCCTGGCTGCCTGTTTCTGTTCAGTGTGAGTCACTTCATTTGCACAGATGACTCTTGCTGCCAACCACTGCCCTCCAGGGAGGCTGTGGAGATGGGTACCAGTGTGTGAGCTTTGCTTTCACACCCTCCATAAGCAGAGACTCAGCTGCTATGTGCAATATAACACTGGCTCTGGGTGCCTTTCTTAAACTCTTCATTTCAGTAATATCTTTGGGCCTAAAAACCTTGCAGATAAGAGAGTTTTTTCAGTAGCCATCATTTGTGCTCTTACATTGAGGTGGGATTTCAGCATGCAGAGTTCCTACCTTGTTGTGGGGTCCCCCTTCATATTACACATCAGTGCATGGGTGGTCTTCTGTCACCCACACTTAGCATCTTTTATGGGTTCTCGTATTGCTTCCAAAATAAAAGACAAATTTTTATCCAGTTTATTCTTTTTGCAATAATCAATAAGAATGAAACCCAAATCTATCTTGTGATGTGCATGGCTTCAGCTTCTTTTAGAAGAATATACAGTAATAGCCTTACTCTGGAACCCAAATTCTCCACATGCTTTTCTTCATCTTGTGCTTAATATTTTACATTCTTAGAAAGTCTTTTTTTTTGTGAAATGATATATATCAGAGAATATTCATTCAAATGGATAGATAGATCCATGAAAATGGATTCAAAACATGGCAAAATGTGGTCAATGCTATAATTAATTTGTGATTGAGAAGTAATGGAGAAGATGACAAGGAAAGAGAACATAAGACTGAGTAACAGTTGGGCTAGGTGGGTGATAGGTATTAAGGTGGGCACTTGTTATGATGAGCATTGGGTGTTGTATATAAACGATGAGTTACTGAATTCGACTCCTGAAACAAAACTGTATGTTAAGTAACTAGAACTTAAATAAAAATTAAAATAAATAAATAAAGGTACTTATGTAAAAAAAAAAAAAGACTAACAGAACATCTTTTCATCTGACACCTTGTAGAGTTAAGAGAGAGCATACTGCATACTTCTAGAGTGGACTTTCCTTTTACTCAGAATAGTTTTTGCATTATGGTAACAACTTCTGCCTAAACTCTCTTCTCCCCTCTGCTTTTTTTTTCCCCTTAGGAGAGGGATATGGTACCTGTTCACAGGGGGAAGGGAAGGCCTGCCAATGTATCAGTGGCCACCCCCCATCGTCCCGGGTACAAGGAACCTTAAAGGAAACCCTATGGGCATTCCCTAACTTTTGTTCTAACCAAGGGATATGATGGGAAGGGAGACAATTCTAATCTGGGAGAAGCATGAGTTTCCTGTCAAAAGAACGTGAAATCAAATGAAGGCTTTCCATCTGCTGCAAAATGCTCCTCATTTCCGTGTGGGTATGTTTTTCCTCCCCTTCACTTTGGTGTCACACTCTAGGGACTGCTGTGGTCATTATCACCATCATCATCATTGTGGGACATGCAAGACTTCACAGATCCCTTGATCTTTATACCTTGTCCCCAAGGGAGGATATGGTTCTCCTCCTTTCCATCATTGGCCAGCTCTCCTCCCCAGGTAATAAATAAGGTCACAAGACCGGTCAGCAGCTGCTCTCTCTCTATTTGTCACAACTAGTTGGGTTCTTTCTTCTGCCCCATTTGGCTTGAGACCTTCACTCACCTCTCACTTCCTTTCTTAGCAGACTTCACTGCTTCAAAATTCTCCTGGCCAATATGGAAATTCTCCCAGATTCTACAGTATTTTATTGTTTCTGACTCAAAGCTTAGAAAAAAAAAATAAGTGATTTTTTAAAATATTGAATTTGCTAAAGATAGTGATAATGGAAGTATTTTTCAGAAAATGAAAAAATTTTTGGAGACTTCATTCTTTTTTCATCATCTATCCAGTTTCTAGTGATTTTTAATAAATCATGAGGCTTAAATTTTCAAAGCAGTTAACCAATTAATTATGTCTTACATCTGAAAATAGGAGTATTTAGTTTGATTACCAAATGCCACGGGTAGATCAGCTGAGTTAGCACTTACTGGGATTATAAAAATTACCAATTCATGATTTTGTGTTATTATCCAAATATAGCTCTCAAGATTTCTGCCTAGGAAGAAAATACCATATGATTTCACTTATATGTGGAATCTAAAAAACAAAACAAATGAACAAACAAACAAAAAACAGAAACAGATGTATAAATACAGAGAACAAACTGAAGGTTGCCAGAGGGGAAGGGTGTGGGGAGGATGGGTGAAATAGGTGAAGGGGATTAGAAGGTACAAACTTCCAGTTACAAAGTAAATAAGTCACAGAGATGAAAAGTACAGCATAGGAGATAGAGTCAATTAAAAAAAAAAAGAATTCCCCTTAGTTAATAGAGCAGGGATAGCTTAAAACTTTCTACATATTTATGTATATGTACCTAATAGTTATAAATGGAAATATTTTTTCTTCATTTAATATAGGAATAGTGTTAATCACCTAAGGTTATTTTAACTCTGTTGCAATCTTATATTTTATTCATCCCTGTATTTTCCTTAAATTTAACTTACCATCTTAAATGTTGGCCTCTCAGAAGTATTTTTCTGATATATATATATATATATATATATAATATATGTATTTCCATATACATTTACATATATACCTGGTCTGAAGAAGGCAGATAATTGGTGTTCTTTGCAGCCTGTGTCTGATGCTGTCTCCGATACACTCTTCTCATGGCCGTTGTATCTTGTCAACTAAGACTCCAACGTTACCTACTCAGGGAAGGCTTGCCTCTGTATCCATCTAAAGGAGTCTTGGGTCCCCTACCTCCATGTGATCTTTGGTATAGTTCTGATTTATTTTCTTCATGATCCCAATTTCTTTCAGATAGCATCTTGCTCCTGGTTACTTATTGACCATTCTCAACTACAGTGTAAGCTCCGTTTAATTATCTGTTTTGTCATCACCATGTCCTCAGTTCTTATAGTGTGTCTGGCACCAAGGAGGTGTGAAATAAACAAGTATTGAATGAATATGTGTTCTGAGTTCCTGGTGGGGCCAATGTCACAGAGAAAAGATAGAGAACTGGTACAAAATTAGAAGGGAGGGGACCTCTCCCAGGTAATGATATTGGATAATTCTTTACAAGCCACACTACTTGGCAGCACAAGGGCAAAATAGTTTCCTGTCCTATCTATAGTCCACACTTTTTTTTCTTAAAGATTTTATTTATTTATTTGAGAGAGAGAGAATGAGAGAGAGCAAGCACATGAGAGGGGGGAGGGTCAGAGGGAGAAGCAGACTCCCTGCCGAGCAGGGCGCCCGATGCGGGACTCGATCCAGGGACTCCAGGATCATGACCTGAGCCGAAAGTAGTCGCTTAACCAACTGAGCCACCCAGGCACCCCTGTAGTCCACGCTTTTAAAGGAAAAGGGGAGACTAATTAAAATTGTATGCCTGAAAAGACATGGAGAAAAATTGTTTTTAAAAATAACAATTTTTAAAAAGAGAAGGAGAAAATGAGAAGGGAGATGGTATTGCTGAAATGATTGAAGAGTTGACATATGTATTTTAGGGAGATGGTAAATGATTTTTTTTTAGTAAAGATTATTTTTATCCTTTGAACTTTCACTGGGGGAAATTTCATTTCAAAGCAGATTCTCACAAATCATAATTTAAATCCTACACACATAAAGACCTTTCTCTTTCCTCTGTCAGGTGCACATCACTCTTTGGAGGGCTGGGGAGACCTTCACGCTTGATCACGGCTCTCCCTTCCCCGTCGCTTTCCCAATGATACTGCCCTCTTCCTAGGCCAGCAGATGGCCATGGTGAGCAGGGAAGTACCACCTGGAAAGAGAGAACAAGCACTGAGATGCACTCGCTCCAAGTAAAAAGGAAGTTGGAGAAGACTAGACTCTCCAGTCTGAAGGAGGGCGAGAAATGAGAGAAAGCCGGCACGAGACTATACCTTGTTTTTTTTTTTTTTACTTTTTGTTCAAGGGTAGTATTCTCAGAGAAATTTCACAAGTCCCAAGCACATAACCAGATGAACTTTTACAAACTGAGCACCCCTGTGTACCAGATCTGGAAACAGGACATGACCAGTATCCCAGAAGCTCTCCTTGGGGCCCCTTCCTGTCACTAACCCTCCTCATCAAGAGGAACCACTCTCCTGTTTTGCTTGGTTTGATACTTTATAAAATTGGAATTATGCACGATGTATTATTTGGTGTCTGGCTTCTTTCATTCTCTATCATGTTTATGGGATTCATCCACATTTGTCATGTATTATGTTGGTTCATTCTTGCTGCTGTGCAGTGTTCCGTTGATGAACACAGCACAACCCATTCATTCTGCTGCTGACAAGCAATTGAATACTTTCCTTTCTTGAGGAAGGGGGTGAGAACTATTCTGAATAGTCTGTTATAAACATTCTAATACATCTCTTTTGATGAAAGCATGCACATACACACATGCATTCCTGTTGGAGATAGAGCTAGGAGTAGGATTTCTGGGTCATAGGATGTGCATATATTCAGATTTTGTAGATAAGCCAGTTTCCAGAGTGGTTACAAGTACTTACACTCACACCAGCAGTGCATGAGAGTTTCAGTTCCTCTACCTCCTCACCAATATTTGGTATTTTCTGTGGGTTTTTTTCCCCATTTTTAGCCATACTGGTGGATATATATTGAATGTGATTTAATTTCTATTTCTTTGAGGTTACCTTGTTTTTAACTGCTCCAGTCACAGAGTTTTGGTATCATGTCTGATGCTGAAGCCAGGAGTGAACTACCCAGGGGATTACATCCAGAATGAGACAAGAGAACAAATTCATTCCAAGACAGAAAGATTAAAGGTTCTTGGATTCAGAACCAAAGAGAACAAATAAAAGAGGGCAGCAAGGTTACTTTTGAATCAACTTCACTTTCCTCCAGCAGTTCATCAGACAAGGTAGAATCCATCTTTTCAGATAGAATAATTCTATTCTATTCAAGAAAAATAAGAGTAGATTTTAAAAATGTCTGCAGCCTTTACTAGAGAGATGACTGCATAAATACTAGACTATAAAATTCAGAAGAATAATTACATGATGGACAGATCTGTGACAGACTTGGTCCTCATGCTTATGACCATTCTAAAGTACTGCGAGAACAAGAACCCAGAAACTCACAAATTAATGTCCTTGATAAGCCTCAGAAATCACAGGTCTCATTAAAATCTCTGCCAGAGTACTGTTTTTGCTAAGGTGAACAGATGTTGGGGGAAGAAAAAATCACCACTACTAGTTTCTTCCTGCCTTTCTTTTTTGCTAAGGCATCAAATTATGGGCTGAACTCATTTAGGTAAACCAGATGGAAATACAGAGCATTGTAACTAAAATCTTGGGGCGACCCAAAGAATGATGACATTTGGTTTCTGATTCTTTGAGACAAGCAGTGGGGCTTGATTTTATGTCTTTATAACTGTCCTGCCTCAGATGGCACAGGACCATCAAAAGTCTCTTCACTTTAAAAAAGCCCACTGAAATACTATAATTATATAAGATTTTCCATGGGAGAAGCTAGGTAAAACATACCCAAGACCTCTTTGTTTTGGTAACTTCTTGTGAGCTACAGGCATTTCAAAGTAAAATTTAAACATCCTAAATACCTGTCTTCTAAGACAGAGAATCCGTAAAAATAAATTTCTTTGGCTTTCAAACGGATATAAAAATGTTCTGTAATTTTTTTTAGGATTTTATTTATTTGACAGAGAGATAGAGAGAGAGCACAAGTAGGCAGAGAGGCAGGCAGACGGAGAGGGAGAAGCAGGCTCCCCGCAGAGCAGGGAGCCCGAAGCGGGGCCCGATCCCAGGACCCTGGGATCATGACCTGAGCTGAAGGCAGCCGCTTAACCGACTGAGCCACCCAGGTGTCCCAAAATGTTCTGTAATTTTAACAGCAATCGCATGTATTCCTTTAGGTTACATACAATAGCGAAACTCCTGTCCAAAGTGCCTATTAAAAGATTTTTACACGAGTTGGAAGCATTAGCGTACTAAGCTATGATACTAGAGCATGACATCTCAAGTACTCTGTTTAAATGATGGATGTATGATAGTGATTTTCACTGCTTTATTTCTCCAACCTGAAATTGCCACTTAGCTTTCATAAAGATTTTAATGAAAAAAATAAGAACATAATCAAATAGTCTGCAAACAAATCAGCAAACTAGTTGGATGTAATGGCTTGTGGTAGGTCAACTATGTTAGCCTCACATAAGAAAGATAAATAAATAGAATTATTTCTAAACTCCCACGAGATGATGATTGAACAGGAAGATATAACCAAATTATTTTCCACCCCCTTTAGCTTCTAAATTATTCCCAATTTTAGTCCTTCAGACTTAACTTTAAAAATAAATGACTAGATTTTTAAATGTGAAATGGAAAGCAATTAAACACTTAACAATTTTAATTGCTTCAATTAAAATTGAGAATAAAATAATGAAGATTATGCACTTAGATTTCACTATGACCACTATATGAGAGAGTTTTCTTTTTATACGTTAGGAAGAAAACAACATTTTTGAGAAATTAATTATGCTTTACTTATTTTTAACACATTAATTTTTCTTCAGGCAAAGTCTGCTATGAGTTTCTTTGTGGAGCTTGCTTTCCTGGAGACTCTCACACATCTCTTTTTTTTTTTCTTCACCCAACAGATACTTGTCTTCAGTGAGGAAAGACAAAAAGCAAACAAAGAATGAGTGATTACATAAATGCCTAGCTGTAGATAAGCACCTCATAAAAAGTGATAAATATACCAGACAATAGGATGATTTAGTGGAAATGTTATGCATATTGTAAAACATATGTGAATTTATCCATAGGATAAAATAGAGTGACAGAGAGCTAAATATTCCCACCAGGTAAATAATACATGTGAAGTTGGATAATGCAAACAAATTTTAAATATGCATAAAACATAACCAACTAAATACATATTTATTTAAGAGGTCCCATAGAAATTTATACTATTCACTAATATTCATATAATATTAGCATGGAACATATTAAAGGGCATTTAGTCTTTGCAAAGACTATGATGAGTGTTATATATCAGCTAATGTTAGCTTTTCACAAAGGAATGTGAGACCCCCCAAGAGAGGTAATTAGACATTATGGTAGAAGGAGGAGGTTGGAGCCTTATCTTACAAAGGAAGGGATATTTGTGGCACTATGATAAAGTTATGAACACGCTTGCTCTCAGCGTCAAACAATAAGAACTTCAATCAATATAGCAACCTTGAAGCTACTGACTGAAGCAAATCATTTTTAGGTGAAGCTTAAAGAACAGCAATGTGCACATTATGTCACTTTCTTTGGAGGGAACTTGCATTTCTTTCCTTTGAACACTGCAGGTATGATTAAATTTAAGGCTCATTTACTCTTGTATTCATTCATTCGCTCATTTATTCTTGCATTCAGTAGCAGTGAACAAAATGACGGAAATCCCTGTACTTACAAGGACAGTAAACAAGTGGATAGTAAGACATATGATATAGCATGTCAGATGTGGAAAATAAAGCAGGAGGGAAAGTGGAAAGGGGATGGTGTGCAATTAAAATAAGGTCAAGGAAGCAGACATTTGTGAGACGAATGGAAGAAGAAGGAGTGAGTCATGTAGTTACCTTGGGGCATAATGTTCTAGGTAGAGGGAACAGCATGTGCAAAGACCTTGTGAGGGTAACAGAGTTGAAGTGTTGGAGGAACAGCCCTGAGGGCCAGTAGGACTGGAGTAGAATGAGGAGCAGAGACATAGAGGAGGACAGAAGGGTGAGGCTTATGTGGTATAGACCACTTAAAAGGCTTCAGTTTTCACCCTGAGCTGGAGGAACATGTTCTTTCATGGAAAATAGCAGCTGGGCTGAGGTGGGGGGTGCAGCTTAGCTGGAGGGAAAAATTAGGGAGGGGGGCAGCAGACATCATGGTTGGTCAATCTGGTTTTCTTCTGCTTGAAAGCTTATCAATTATCCCTAAATCTGCCTTCATGGGGATGAGTGAAATAATAAGCTAGGGGTCCAGTTAGGAGATGTGAGTTCTGTTCCCAAGCAGGACACTGATACCCCCTCCTCTGCTTCCCGGCCACCACAGGATTCTTTGGCTCCTTCATTTCTGTACAGGAGAATACTGTGGGCAGGTGGATTTTCTCTCTTTCCCCTTGTGGCTTTTTAATGACCTCCCACACAGAAACACGAATGGACAGCAAGTAAATATACTACACATGTCACGTTTCTTCACCCAGACACACCGGCAGATTTTATATTGATGAAATAGAATTGAAAGATAGTCTTTATTTTGTTGAAGTCTAATTGCTGTGCACTTTCGCTCCCTCTGCTGGTTGTGAGGAATGTGGAAAACCACAACTCTGACATTGCTCTGCTGGAAGAGGTCAAGAGCAACCTGCCAGATGTGGTTTTACCATGGTTTTACCATGGTTTAAGCCAGAGGAGAAAGAAAGTTGAGCAAGTAGCCTGCATCTAGGCAGACAACCACACGAGGGAAAGATTCATTTTCTGCCCTGCTCATGATAGAGCTGCAGAATCATGTGGAACCTCAGGGCTCCAGAAACTTAGGGCAGAATCAGGACTTGTAGAAATGCACTCACTGCTCGTCATAAATAAGAAAACTTCATGGACAATGAGATTGTGCTGTTAACCAAGAGTTAATGTAGCTCTATCTGGAGCACCCCTTTCTTGTGATCTGATCCTAATTTCAAGGTAATAACTGTTGTGTGAGTGGGGGGGGGGGGCTTATTTTAATGTTCATTTTTTAATATGTTAGTAGGGCAATGAAATTCCAGCTTAAAGTCATTTCAGTTATTCTCTGAACTCATTTAATGACCCTCTAATTGGATTTTTAAAATGTAGTTCTGTAAAAATTAAGTCTTAAGGGTTTTCTTGGGTTTTAATGCCTTTCCTCTGTGAGACCAGAAGGAAGTCATCACCACCAGCAAAGCATTTATTTTCAGGTTTTGTGTGGGCCTGGTGTGACCTGAGGTCCTGTGCCAAGTGAAATAAAAGAAGCTTGGACATAGTTTGGGAAGAAATTAACTTGTATATTTATTGTTTTAATAGGTCAAATATTTCCTACTCCCTCACATTCAATGACTCCCACCAAAAATAAAAGCAGATCCATTTAACGCACATCACATTTCCTAGAAAAGCCACCAAATACAAGACCTCCATCAGTCAGGATCTTTGCACAGTGTTTATGGCTCTGCTTATCTCTGCAGGAGGCAGAGGGCTGGAGGCGATCCCACCTCCATCCTCCCTCCTGCAGGTGAATAGGAGTTGTGTTGATGCAGGTGGTGGAGGAGAAGAAAATGCCCGGTCCTCGCTTCCTGTGAGCACCGCCAGCCATGGGAGTCATGATGTTGGTCTTGTAAGTCAGTCACACGGTATGTTTGCCTTCTTCCTTGTATGACAGTTATTTATATATACTATTCTTATGGAACTTCTTGATTGTAAACTCACCAAGGTCTAATACAATGTCTTATTCCTTACAGCACCTAGTATGTACTAGTTTCCCAGAAGAGATTGTTGAGGAACTACAGTTATTTACTAGGTTCTGAGTAAACGTGTATTGAATGAAAGAATTAATAAAGGTATTCATTTGAGACTTTTCTAAAGCATACCAGAATCTATGGATTGCCTTTAATCAATAACATTATTACTATTAATAGCTACATTTGTTAAGCATTTATAATATGTTATGGATTGTGCTCAGCTTTTCAAATACTTTCTCACTTATTCTGTATAGTTGAATGAAGTAGGTCCCAGTTATTTATCTCCATTTCACAGATGAGAAAAATGAGGTTTAAAGAGATTAAATTACTTGCTCAAAGTTACCCAGTGAAGCACTGTGCCCCAACCCACTGACATCATCTTTGATTATCGTCTTATGAAATGACATGGCTTCTATGGGGCGGTGGTAACGGGAAAATGGGGTCTCATTCTACCAACCTGAAACTATTTTGAGCCCCCCTTTTCCATACCAGGACAATCAATAGGAGCTATTCGAGTATGAATATCTTCGGATTTATAGGGATCCAAATATCTGGAATGCTTTTGAAAGGGCTTTTAGAACATTTTCATTCATTTAATTAAAATATCTTGCTGTCAAAGTGCTGCAGATACAGAGATGGTAGAGACACTTCAACTCTAATGAGTCAAACATTAGAATTAAAATCCAGTATGCTAACGGCTTAGTTAGATGTGTGTAAAAGGCACCACGGAGCTTAGAGCATCAGCACAAATCTCTACCTGAGGCTGGTCTAGGCAGCCCACTCTGGGAAGAGGACATCTGCGAGGTGTTTCAAAGGGCAGCTGAGAAGGAGGTGGGGGACCAGAGACCCATTGACAGAGGGCCAGCATGGGGGAAAAGTGAACATGAGTCCACAAAATAGAAGTTGGCTCCCCTGAGCTCCCCATTCAGTTCACTTTTAACCAGCCTTGGTGAACACAATGCAGTATATGGTTTTTAAGGATACTGAAGAAGTCCAGGGGCAGATAAGTGCTTTAACAGATAAGGAGGCATTTTTTTCATCGAAAAATCCATAGCACTAAACATGAAGTGCCTTGCTAAAGGCAAAATAAGGAATTGTTGAACGTTGATGGATTGATTGAGACTGGTTACTGGAGTTGGCTAGAATACCTCGCAGAGGGACCAGTCTGAAAGCTCCCCCACGTGCTGTTGGTCTCAAAAGAACCGGGTGAAAGCTGATAAATGGAACAGAACAAATGAATCCTCCCATGCTAATCCCAGTGCCAATCCCAATACATGAACAGCAACCACACATATGTCTTTGTCTTTGAAAGACAGAATTACCGGGAAGGCATGAAATTGCAAAGGTTAACGTTTATTTTTGGCTACTGTGAAGTAGTAAATGCAAACTGCAAAGTTAAAAAAAAGAAAATTGCTTTGGCCCCTCTCTCAGTTTCTTGAGAATAGTCTTTATACTGCTTTAAACCTTCAGAGTTGGCAGAATAGAAAAAGTACGGTTTTTAAAGGTAGTTTTTAAAGATAATTAGCTATGATTTTGATGTTTCCTTTCTCTGTCAAATTTAATTAAAATGACATATTTATCATTATTTTGTATTTAAAAGTTATGCTAACAGCTTTTATATGGCATATATATGATATATGTATGTCTCCTTTGACAAATGTTTGAAGTTTCTTTGTAAAGCCTGTGAAATCTGACTGCCCTATTTCCAAATTATTTAGACACTTTTTCCTGCCCACAATTTTAATTGCCTGTTAACATTATTTTTAACATACTTTTTTTTCATATCAGAGACAAGTACTGCCTTAAAAATAAATGCATATAGGTGTACCTGGGTGGCTCAGTCAGTTAAGCTTCTGCCTTCGGCTCAGGTTATCCATCGTCTCAGGGTCCTGGAATCGGGCTCTCCACTCAGCAGCAAGTCTGCTTCTCTCTCTCCGTCCCCCTCTGTGATCTCTCTTGCTCTCTCTCTCAAATAACTAAATAAAATCTTTAAAAAAATAAATGCATATATAACCTGTTAGAATCTCTACATGAGATCATATCCATGTGAGCCAGACCTTAGTTCAGCATATGTTAGGGTGATGTATATCAATTTCACAATGCTCTAGTAAAAACATTTCCTGGACACCATTCTCACTTCATATGATAATTAGCAAAGCATCAGACTGTTTATTCCCTTATAAATTATTAAACCTCAGTGAGTCAGAAAACTATTTCTCAAATCATATTTATAGGCATTTGTTCTCTGAAAGGCTCTAATCGTAAGATTTGGTATGTGATAATTATTAGTATAATTTTTTTAAGGAAAGACTATTTGCTGCACATTTAACACTAAGTAACTAGTATAAATAATGTGTGGATTGTAGGCTGTATGAATTCTAATAAATGTGAGGTCTAATTGCCCTTAACAAGACCAGTTGAAAAAAGCACGTTTCAATTGATAAAAGAATATGCCACTTTCATGGTTCTCTGGCAAGTCAAAGGGCTTGTCCATTTTCTTGACATTGTATTTACTTAAAAGAGTTTATCTAAAGGGAAAGAGCAAGGCTGCAGGCAGCTTAGAACAATGTTGTAATTGTCACTAATTAAGTGCCCTCAGCTGTGTCTATACTGGGCCACTGTTTACTTGCCTTACACATACTCAGCTGTAGGTAGCCACACTAAAAATTCCTCCACTTATTACCTTCCTTTCTGTTTTCATTTCTGTGTGGTGAAATATTGACAAATATGTCACATTGGACTTTCACACTTTGTTCCGTCAATAGGTAAATTGAGGATGCAACTATTCTCCCTTCCTTTGAATTATCTGTGAAGAGAGTGGTTGGAGTTGGGGGGATACTGGAAGTTGCTCAAGTACCTAACTGATGAAATGATTTTGAGGAGTAGAAATGCAGCAGAATCATGCTTGGAGTGCATCAACATATTCACAAACATGCTCTTTATAGCCATAGGAAGCAATTCTCAAAGCTGGCTGGTATTTCAGCTAATATCTAACCACCAACAAAGTTAACTGTGACTGTTATAGACCTAATCCATTACTGGGATCTATTTAGTATCATATTTTAACCTCTGTAGCTTTCAGCCTTAGAGACCCGAGAGAGTTCATTTTTGCCACCTTGAACAATTCTTAAGCTTTCTTTGCCTTAGTTGCCATGTTTGTAAAAAAGATAATGAAAGACTAGACCGGTGTTCTCAAATTTTAATGTGTACGTGAATCTTCCGGGCATTATATTAATTCAGATTTGGATTCAGTAAGACTTCAGTGAAGGTGGAAGGTCCACCTTGGTTCCCAGGTGCTGATCCAAGACCATATATTGAGTGCCAAGGAACTAGCTGATTTCTAGTGAGCTCATCAACTCTGAAATTCTCTCATTAGGTCTCTGCTTATGAAATATACTTTATCCTAGATTATGTGATAAATTCACAATTCACTGATTTTTTTTTTGGATATCATCTTATAATGTCAGTGAACAAGATAATGAATGAGGGACTAAATTTAACCCCCTGGACTGTTAAGTTTCATAAATGTACAAGAATTATAACTATAGAAATTAGGTGCCCAAGCTATGTGCCTATGATTTTATCACTAAATACTAAATAACAGAAAAGTAGACAGCATCACTTTGGAACTTCACAGGGCCCTATGGGGTACCCATTAGTGTTAGCTATTTCATTTCTTTTAGTGTGAATAAACACACATTCCAAGAATAGAATGAGCTTTCGAATATTTATTTCTGAAATGTTTCATGGATTTCATTTTGATGCATTGATTTTCTTCAAGATACCTCAGAATTCTGCCCATCTCAGTTTTTTTCTCCACTCTTGCCTCTGGCTCCATTTCTCCCATATACCACGATACCACTCCACTCAAGCTCCCCAGAATCAATTTAGGTGGAATTTTACTGAGGAGAACTCTCCTTCTGGAGTCTTTTTATTTGATTCAACTGAACAGGTATGTTTCTAAGAGCAGCAGAAATACACTCACAAAATTTAGAAGACTCTATGGCCTCTTGTTTCTTGGGATGTTATTTTAGTATCTGCACTCAATTTCAAAATCAGCTTGACTATTTCATATTCTTATGATTTTATAAATCTTGAACAACATTTATACATCTTGCTCTCTTGGTTTTATTGTACCAATTGCTAAGTGATGGTATGGATGATTTTAACAAAAATATTCATTTCATATTTTTCTTTAAGAGAATAAATGTGATAGGAGCAAATATTTTTTAAAAAGGATTTCCAGCGTTGTTCAAAGCATAATATGAAAGCCTGGAGTAAGGGTTTATGCAGATAATGCATTCATGACTGAACAATTTGGATATTAAATATGGTCGTGGGATATAAATTAACTTAAGCTCTTGAAATTTATAGACGAATTCAAAAATGTAAATCTGCTCAGAAAAAAGCTATTTATCTCATCCATTTGTATGGTAATTGGTGGTTCATAATGAAATAATCTGATGCACAGGGTCCAGCTAAATTAGCCTGCCCATAATGCACTATCTTGAAGTGACTTCACATTCTCATTAGAGCCTTTCTAATTTCTAAAGCAAAATTAATGCAATTAGTGATCAAATCAATACATATTGATCATGAGTTTCTTCAATATGGCATGAAAATATCAGGTCAAAAAGAAAGGGCTTTTTTAAATCATGGAATTAATAAAAGAAATTTAACTTGTGGGGGGGGAAAAACCCAGCTTTGTGCTATTTTCCACAGTTAGCTATTATTTATGAGAAAGTAGCAATATCACTTTTACCACTGTTTGGGTGAAATTCAATATAATGTGCTATGCCCCCATCCCTTCCCCCCAACATGTCAATACTGTATTCATTGTCCATATGGATTTTTCTCCCCATAAATATCCAAAAGCAAATTTTTTCCTCATGGTGCAGAATTTTAGATGACTAATTACTCAAAAGCATTTCTTTCTTTTCACATGCAAATGTAAGCAAGATTCCAAAGAGAAGTACACCCCCACAACCCCTCGACCCAGTAAATGTACCAGTGTTGGAGTGGGCTGCAGTTAAATGTATGCAGGAAGGAACTTGAGGCCCAGAATAAAAAATCAAAACACATTTGTGGAAATCGAGAGACTGTTGCTTTTCTACATACTAATCAGCTTATTTCAGTGTGAAATAAAATGATACTTCCAAGAAAAAAAAAAAAAAGACTCAGTCCCTGGAGTCCCTCCCACCCCTACCCAAATGGGTTCTGAGATGTGTTCAACTGGTGTCTACGGAGGTGGTGAGGGCAAACTAGGGATGAACTATCTCAGCTGTTCAACTTCTGGTTCTAAAAGTCACCAGACTATATGGATTGTGGGGGAAATTTCTGAGTAAACTCTGAGAAAAGGATCATATTATTGGGTTAGTCTACCTTTGAGATCTTCCACAGGGCTAAGCTGGAGAGACCTGATCCAAGGCCGCAAGCCTATGGATTGTAGCTATGGCCAGTTAATTTGCTTCTACATCTTGAGGACATGTTAGAGCACAAGCCACTCTTCCTGGGTCTTATTTTATGACTGTATTTCCAGAAGTTTTATGGCTTGTGAATAAATTCCCTTTTTTGTTTGTGGTAAAATTAAATTGCTTTGTTTTAAGAAAGGTAATTAATTTTAAGTTTTTCCTGCAAGTTTCACACCCTACGAACATGAATAAAGCTTTTCATGGTGTGTAAATTTATAAACTGTGATTCTGGAACTGAATGGCAGTGACAGGTGTGCATTATATTTTGTTTACAGACTGGTCCCATTTACTTGAAAGTGATTTCACAGATTTTGGTTGAAGTTCGGATGCTTTTTCAATGGTATGAGAACTCTTTGGTGCTTCTGATGGGGCAACCTGGCAGAATTGATTTCATATCCTCACCAGTGTCACAGTTCTTAAAATTAGGGAGTGTTTTGGTGAAAATAATGGATTTGTATTCGCAAAGTCATTTTTTAATTCTCCTGAGGGGAACAGTGCATGGGTTTATAGGTGTTTCTAGAATACTATTTCAGAACAATATTGTTCTGAGTGTGTTGTATGGTTCAATCAAATCAGCACTTTAAAAAAGCCATCAAGACGGACAATAACCTTCACCTGTACCACCTATTCTGTAATCTCCCACTTTCTGAGGAAAACATAAAATAGCTCTCAAAAGAAATTAAATAATACACACTCGTTATAGAGATTACAGAGAAGTAAAAGGGAGAAAAAATTACCCTTGATTCCTATAAATATCTTGATGTATATTTCTCCTGTATTTTTTTTAATTTTTTTTATTCTTATGTTAATCCCCATACATTACATCATTAGTTTTAGATGAAGTGTTCCATGATTCATTGTTTGTGCAAAACACCCAGTGCTCCATGCAGAATGTGCCCTCTTTAATACCCACCACCAGGCTAACCCATCCTCCCACCCTCTCCTGTATTTTTATTTGAATATAACTATGTATCAAATTGGATTTGGCACATACTATTTTATAACGTACTTTTTTTCCGCTCAGTGATACATAGTGAATATGTTTCCATGTCATTCATCCATAGCATCATTGTTTCTTCACTGCAAGCCTGTGCCATACCTTTTAAAAGACACAAGACATGGAGCGTCCGGGACACAAGACATGGAGCGTCCGGGTGGCTCAGTCAGTTAAGTGTCTGCCTTCAGCTAAGGTCAGGATCCCAGGCTCCTGGGATCCAGCCCCACATCGGGCTCTCTGCTCAGTGGGGAGCCTGCTTCTCCCTCTCCCTCTGCCTACCACTCCCCCTGTCTGTGCTCTCTCTGTCAAATAAAAAAATAAAAAATAAAATAAAAGGCACAAGACATATAGTCAGTAAAGAGCGGTGTGTTTAAAGGGCTTCCGTGTGTTCTTGTTAGGTATGTAGCAGGACAGGTCGTGTACAGACACCACTGCAGTGCTGCAGGGGTGGAGGGGTGCAGGGAGGTCAGTTCTTCCTGGAGAGGAATCCCTCCGCAGAGGGAAATCAAGGACCACGCAGAAGCTGAGCCCTCCATCTGGGTCTGCCATCCTCCAGGCCTCCTCTCTCCAACTCATCTTCCCAAACATCTCCCCGGGCATGGCTCTCATTGTAAGTGCACCTTTCTCACAGGTTGGAGGTGATATTTGCCTTAGAGATGGTCTCTGCCGGGTGGAGCGCGCACCTCCCTCCCTTCACAGTCCTCCAGGGCAGGAGAGTCAGTGCCTCTGCCTGTTAGGATGTCTAGGGTGATCAGAGCACCAGCCAAGCCCACCAGCCAGCCAAGGCTGCTCTAGAGATGCCTGATGGCTACACCATATCAGCAGCTCCCCTGAATTTCCCCGGGTTGGACCCTGGTTTCTGGCCAAGCTCTGGAAACCTGTGTTCTGCTGCTGTGAGCCCTGATCTTTCAGCAGCCTTAACAGGTTGCTACTAAGGGTGGTGCTCATTTGATTTGATTTGATATTTAAAATTATTCCTTGTGGACATGCTGTGCACACTTATGCCAAAGATTACAAGAATGCTTGCAGTAGAACAGGGGGACAAAGAACAAGATTTTCTAAGGAAATGGAAACCAAAACTCTGACATCTCTCAAGACCCCAGTCTGAATTAAAGGCTCCCTTATTTACATTTCCCAACTATTTTGCACATTCCTATGATTCCTGTCACCCAATGGTGTTTGCCTATTTGTCACTGTCATGTGAGCCCCTGAAGAAGATCCCACTCTGTCTTATTTGCTTATTTTTAATTTTGTGTAATCCAGCAGGGACCCTAGACACTAGTTGTGGAACAGGGAGCTTGGGCTCTCGCTCCAGCTCACAGAAGTGGTTGAAAGCATGGACCTTAGAGTTCAAGTGTCCGTTTGCTGTGGACCTTGGGCAAGTTATTCCATTTCTCTCTGCTTGGATTTCTCCATCTTAAAAAAGTAGATGATAATAGTACCTGCTTTGCATGGTTATTCTGAGTAATAATGAGTTTGTATTTATAATGCACTTTGAACAATGTCTGGCAGATAGAAGGATTGCATGGCTATTAATTTTACTCTGGTTGTATCGAATTGCTACCAAAGCCTCTGTTTCTTTAGAGATGCAAGTATATATATATTGGAAGTGACCGGGACAGAGCCTGAAACATGCTACAGGCTGGGCAGACACTTCCTGGGCCCCACTTCTAACTGCTGTGTCTGCTCATGAAAGGTTTAGATGGGGCAAGCATGAAAGTACACTAAAGGCGTGCCCTTTAGCAACTTCTTGGGGCTCTTGCTTGCGAGCCCCCTTTCCTGCACATCCGTGGTGGTCAAGCAGTTGGCTGCTTCATTTAAGTTACACCGCCAGGCTGTTGTGGTCGTTTCTCATGAGGAGAGATCAGAGTATGTATGCGTGTAGGGGGGGGGGGGGGACGGACGGGGGGAATCGTGTGAAAACGGTAAGAAATGCTCAATCCTGTGTTCCCTGGACCCTTTCTCTCCTAAGCCATGCCACTTTGTAATGTAGGTAAGAGAAGAAATCATAGTGGGGCTTCAGACTGGAGATGGGAAGGAGGCCCATTTTTAATGGCATTGAAATAAGAGGTAAGCCTAAACCCACCATTGCTTATTTATGGCCGTAGTTATTTCTCCCTGGTCCGTCCCAGAGGGTTACTTTCTGTTGTTAATTGGAACTTCTAAGCCATTTTTATTTACAAAGTGTTTTACAGTCATTGGTATTGATGACTTATAATTCCCCCATGAGTTAGGTGTCAGGATGAGGCATTGACACATGCTCCACTCTGAGGAAGCTGAGACGTGAGGGTGGATAAATCGGCCCGCCCCCTCCCACATGGCAGCCTTGCCCCGCCCCCCCCCCCAGTTGGCTTTGTTGTGGCTTGGCAGATGAGTATCACCCTCTCCGCGTGCTCTAATAGCAGCTACGATTGGATTCCTGGATAAAGGGCCTTTAGAAGAGGGACGGAGAGGAAACAGCCACACTCGCAGGCTTATTTTGGTTTTTAAGGAAGTAAAACAAATAACTGCCTGTTTATTGTTAAATTTGTAGTGCCAGTCATGACAGGCATAAGGATAGTAACACTCTGGCCAGCAGGGTGCTTATCTGGTTTACTAGTTCAGAAGGACTTGATTGATGTGAAAGGCCAAGGTCTCAGTGAAGATAATTTAGCCATTTCCATACAGTTTATGCTTGTGTTAGTTGTATCCTGCAGGGGAGTCCCAGGGGGCGGCTTCCCTGACCTTCCCTCTAAAAGGTAACACATAGGAGTTCCTGAAGGAACCATCATCTAACAAGACTAATGATGGCTTCCATGCCTATTATCATTCAGAGACATAGAAAGAGGCTTTAGAAATGCAGTACCGCATTCCTCCCTTGATGTTGCACATGATCTATTAAGGCGTTATGTGGCAGATAAATTAATCATTAAAAACTTACTGTTAAGTCTTTACAAATAATAACCAGGTGTACCTTGATTATCTTTGATCTCAATATATATTTTTTCTGTCGCTAAACAGATGATACATAGCAGTGTGTCTTACTGACAACTTTTCTGAGGGACTCAAAGAAAGGAGGCTATTTTCCTCCACACTTTTTTTCTCCTTTTTTTTTTTTGTAAGAGAGAAGGGCTAAAAAGAAGTTTTTCACTCAGTAATAGCTCCTGACAGCTAGGATCACTTTTTCATATTGCTTTGCTGGGATGTGAGTATGAAGCATCTTCCCTGTTTATTATTCCAGCCATCTTCCCATTTGATTTATTTCTCCCATTCACTGCTACTTAGTATTTAAAAGTTCTGACCAAGGGACACGCTCCACATCTTGTGTGCATTAGGTTTTCCATGATACACTGGATTCCACTTAATGCCATCACTTTGGATTGAGGTGGATGGTTTTTTTCAACATAATATGTTTTTTCGTCACATTAACCACTTCCAGAGCTAACAGTTTCTACATTCCAAAAAGAAAAGGAAAAAAAAAAAAGATGAGAAGAGGAAATCATACAAATGCAACAATCAAGGTAGATATATATAAGGCAAATGAAAATGCATCACAACACAGGACAGGTTTAGTATCATAAATGATTTCATGATTAAATCATTTAAGAATGATTTAATATGCTTCTGGGGAAACTCACGTTAGTGGAAATTGCTCGAGTAACTGATAAATTCAGGAACAGCCCCAGGAATGTGGAGATGGAGACGAGTGGTAACAGGAGAGGAAAAAGTGTCCTTCTGAAAGCAGTAGGTTTGTAGAGCTTAAAAGACAGGAAGTTTGGTCGAAATTCTTGTTCGCACCACAGATCTCTACAATCTACTCCATTAAGTTATGCATGCTTTTATTAAAGGTCAGTTTAGAGAGGCAAAAATGTTAATTTGGCCTTTCAAAAATTATTTCAAAAATTTTTTTTTGGACATGTGTGATCTTCTTTTGTATTTTGTTCAGTATCTTAAGGACTGTTCTATGGTTAGCTATCACAATATGGGGATTACTTGGGAGGGGGAATTAAGATTATTTTTTTCTGTTTTGTTAAATACAATATATGTGAAGAGGATGTCTTTATTCCCTCTGAATTCTGAGAAATTGATGTTGATGATATGCATTTTTACTTTTGAAAAGTTTATGCAGGACATGATTAATAGGAAGCAAAAAACAACCATATCTTCATAAAGATGCCAATTACAAGAACTTACGAGGGATATTGATGTAACTTAATATTTTCTATAAAATCAAAATGTTTTGGGGTGCCTGGGCGGCTCAGTCGTTTAGTGTCTGCCTTCGGCTCAGGTCATGATCCCAGGGTCCTGGGATCGAGCCCCGCCTCGGGCTCCCTGTTCCGCGGGAAGCCTGCTTCTCCCTCTCCCTTGTGTTCCTTCTCTTGCTGTGTCCCTCTCTGTCAAATAAATAAATAAAATCTTTAAATAAAATAAAATAAAATAAAATAATAAAATAAAAAAGTTTTTGAAGGGACTAATAGCTATTATTAACTGTGACTATAGCTAAAATCTACCAAACATTTGTGTGTCAACACTATTCTAAGTTTTTCACATGTGGTACTTCATTTTCTATCATAATATCATAATCCAGTAGTTATTATTTTTTCCTGTTTATAGAGGCAAAGAGAGAAGGAATAAATTTCCCAAAAACATAGGACTAGTGAGGAGTAGAGCAGTGATGGATAAAAATAGAGGTTCTCTACTGAACAAAATATAAGGCCTTGATGATGATGTTTTTCTTTTTCTTTTCTTGGTAAGACTGACAATCCATCCAGCACCACTCTGGCATCTTATTTTGATAAAACTGAGGTCCAGAGAAGTTAAGTGATTTGCCTAAGGTCACACAGCAAGTTAGTAAACAGGAAAAGCCCTTTAGCACTCTACCACGCTATCTGAATTGGGCCTGTTTGGCAGCCTACACTAGACGGAAGCGGTACCAGTGGTGAATGAATTCCACTCCAAGAGCAGGAGGGAAGGGCATTTGGTTAAATAAAATCAACCCCCTCTTCAGTTACAAACAAGACACCTTGGGAGTAGAGTAGGGGCATGAGTCAGGATGAACCCAAGCTGCATTTATGGGGCAAATGACATTTTTCCTGGGTATGATCCTAACTTCCTACTACTAACAACATCCTCATCCTTTTCCTGCACTATCCAGTGACTTGAATTCAGATTTCTAATGCTTATGCTGACTGAAATCCAGTCTCCCTCTACAGCCATCTACTTTAAAGTGTGAGTGCTTTAATAATCCCTTTCTGGGGATTTAAAGAGACCAGCTAAAAAGATCATTGCATGCGGATCCTTTAAGTATTGTAGCATCTAGAGACAGAAACTAATTTAACAGAAAAGAGGTTTCCAAGTATTTTTCAGCTCAGATAATATAAACAATGAACTTTTCCATTTGTGAATATGTCTGACCCTAAAAAAGGTAATAAAAATTTGGGGGGGAGAACATTTACAATAGGCATAGTATTACATATTTATTTAAAGACTACCTATCTTTGAGATGTTCAATGATGGTCAGGTTTTAAAAATAAAATCAACTCTTACACTATTATACAATATATGGTAGAACCTCCCCAGTTAAAATCCCTGGAGATAAAATAGAAGCATGGGGAAGTTATTTCTCATAGAATGAAATCAAGGCAAAGATGGAAGCTTCCTGATTCCGATTTGCATGAGCCATTATGCCGATTTATTTAGTAATAGTTACATGGATGGGAGTAGATGCTGGGAATATATAACCCTTGGAATTCAGATTAAAATAATTATTTTGAGTTCTTAGATTTCTGGACTAGTCTGACTAAATACTAATTTTCTAGGTTCTTATTCCTGTAAATGAGTGAATGTTCACATGGAGAACACAGACTCACAAGCAAAAAATCTTATATCCCTTCCTATCTTCCCTAAACCCAGTGAAGAAGAAAACAAAGGATTCTTATCCTAAGAAGGAAGTAATTTCCCCTTACCACAGAAATAAAGTTGTCAGATTTACTAAAGAAAACCACAGGACATTCAGTTAAATTTGAGTTTAAAATAAAGAATGATTTTTTTTTAAGCATGTGTCCCATGAAATATTTGGATGTACTCTATCTTATTTGGCAACTCTGAAGAGGAACTCTGAGCTCACTGTTGGTGGAAAGGGGGTGTGGGCATTGACCAGCAACCTATCGGTCCCTGTGGAAATGGCTGCCTCATCAGGGCTGGGGAAGAACAGCACTTCTGCCAACAGATCTTGGGCCATGCAATAGTGTAGGTGCTGTCCTAGTGTCTGTCCTGTTGTCTCGGGCTGTGCTTGGAGAGATGGTCTTTGCATCTTCTCCATGTATGAGGCCAAATTCATGTAGGGGAAGTGGCCAAGCATTCAGGAACTGGGCCACAGAGGCAAAATTAATCCTTCAACTCTTTTACACTATTTTGATGGAGGCCATTCTTACATGTTAAGCATGGCATTGATGTCTATATTCAAACTGCTGCATTGTAATCCAGTTGTATTAGCTGGATTATATTCAAGGTCTACAAGCTTCATTTAATTTAGGGCATAATTTGCTGACCAAAGAAATAAATTTTATATACAAAGAAGTATTTGTTGTGGGCCTCCTGCACAGTCTTCCAAAGGGGATTTTTCTAAGTACCCCTCCCAACTCTATGGTAACCAAGCCAAAATCATTTGTCCTTCTCAGTCTTGGCTTTCTTACCATCCTTATGTGAAGTATAGGAAGTGAAGGTGTTTGAGGGATAAGACTTAGCTGAATGCTATTATAACCAGAGCTAAGAAGTGATGACTTGTCCAGGAAGTACTGAAATGAAAATCAATGCTGATTTTTTTTTAAAAGGTAAATCAGTTCCCCCAGGAGTGATTTTATTCCCACCACTGGCTATTTATTATTATTTTTTTAAAAAGTATAAACTAGAAGATGCAAAACATGTATAAGGATTTTATTTTTTTATTTTTTTTTATTTTATTATGTTACATTAATCATCATACATTACACTATTAGTTTTTGATGTAGTGTTCCATGATTCATTGTTTGCTTATAACACCCAGTGCTCCATGCAGAACGTGCCCTCTTTAATACCCATCACCAGGCTAACCCATCCCCCCACCCCCCTCCCCTCTAGAACCCTCAGTTTGTTTCTCAGAGTCCATAGCCTCTCATGGTTTGTCTCCCCCTCCGATTTCCCCCCCTTCATTTTTCCCTTCCTGCTATCTTCTTTTTTTTTTAACATATAATGTATTATTTTTCATTTTCAGAGGTACAGGTCTGTGATATAAGGATTTTAAATGTGTAGTGTAAAAAAATAAACCCTCATCACCCTATTTTAAAAAATACCATCTAATGAATTATTTTAGCCAAGGACAGTAAATTAACACAGATTGGCCTGTGGTTTGAACAACAAGAATGATAAGATTTTGACAAATCAATACCATAAAAAGCATGCTAGGACCATTAAACAAAAGAGAAAAGCCAAAGGACTCTCTGGCAAGGTTTATTTTCCAGCATAGCTGTTCTCAATTGCTCAGTGTGCTTTTCCTGCAGCATATGAAGGGCTCCTAGCGCCCCCTAGCTGAGGACTCTGTGTAGTCTCCCGCCCTTCCCCCACTTGACAGACAGCTGGCGTTCTTGGCGCCTCTGCCCCTGCACTCCCTTAGTTCTTGGGAGAGAGCCGCTCTCCCGGCAGCAAAGCGCCCCGCTGATGTAGGCTCTCTCTGCCTTGTCTTTTGTGTGTTTTAGCAATCAAAACTAACATCCTCTTGTCTCTCTTTTTTCGTGATTTGTTTCCCTCCAATACTTACATCCAAAAGGAAGATGCTCAGAGTGATAAAGTGGTCCGGAGCCTCGGCCGAGGCAGGGATGAGGCACAGAGGAGCGTGCATTATCCCCTGGCAATCAAATGCATTGTGAGTCAGGGCTTGGAAAAGCAGCCCAGTGTGTCCCTGCAGGTTGCCTTACCAGTGGCTTCTCACCAGGCCGTTGTTCTATTAATTTGTTAGAAATTAAGACAAGTGACTATATGGGGAAAGCTTTTTAAAAAATCTTGCAAGAAAATACACCAAGATGGATGGATGTTTTTGGGTGAGCGACTATATGGTTGATTTTTTTGAACTGATATTCGCTATCATTTTAGTGTTCTAAAATGAACACATAAAACTTTATAGGTACAAAAATCGAGTTAACTGTAACAAAGCAAAAGGAATTTGGCGTTGTGTATTCTGAGTTTGTCTTTCATTAGGTTTCAGGAGCTCAGTATAAACTTGTTACCTTTGTGAGCTTCCGCAATAGAAGCAATTCAGTGCGTAACCATGCAGCATCAGTTTCTAGACTTCAAAGACCTAAAGCAGGAGAAGATTGCAGAGACCCCTTGGGCCCTTACAGCCCTAGATATAGGATGTAATGGGTGTGCCTCTTGAATTAAGAGAGTAGTGGTTGGCTCTAAATCACCTGGGCTGAGCTAGCTTTGGAGCACATCATGTGGCAACTGAAGAACCAACGTGGAAGTTACTTTTGAACGTACACAAACGGGTCCGTTAAATGAAATGCAAAATTATTGGTAGTAAATGGATGGCCCAAATATATCCATTCTCCTTTTCTTCTTGGGTGCTGCAGAATCTCTGCGGTGAAGTCTGGGGCTCTAGGTATCTTGTACCTTTCTCCCCCAGCAGTGGCTGGCACATAGTAGGCATTCAGGGAACTTCTCCTGAATGAATGAACTGTGAGGCTGAATCAAAACTACATCATCACATCTGATCAGAATCCAGTTACAGGAGCAAGCACATGCTAAGACGTCTAGCACAAAGCCAGGACAGGTATGGGCACTCGGTAAGTGCTAGATAAATGTCTAGAGACTTCAGGTTTTTCTGCTTTCTATAAATTCGTGCTCTTCCTATAAGATAGTAGTTACCAAATGGCAACGTTTGTGCCTTTGAAGATGTTAACAAGTGATTAAAGGAGTAAATATAAAAAAGTTCTAGGGCCAAATAAGTTTGGGGAATGCTGCTTACCTTATTTTGCCCTTAGAAAATTTCCACTTAGAAAACACTTGAAAAGTACAGCAGTAAAGCAGCTCGTTTAACCATTTTTTAAATATTTTTATCTTTATGAAAGTTATACAAGCACATAGTTCTACAGCGTTCATTATGGAAAACAGAAATCCTTCACACCAGCTTTACATTTTCACTTCCCGGAGGCACTAGTGATTCTGTTAGTATTGCTCTCAATATCTCTAAACAGCCCTAAACAACTATTTGTACTCCTACTTTTGGGGTATGTTGGTTTTAGGTATTATCTATGGACTTTGACAATGGACGTGTTAAGTAAAAGGGTTCAAGCAGAGCTACAGTGTCGGACAGGGCAGGCTGGAACTCACGGGTGGAAGGACCTGCAGGCTACACACAGACCCCAGTCTCCTGGCATCATATGGAGAGGTGTGCTTGGGCGAGCACAGCCAGATGTGCTCCGGAGAGGGACGCCTCCATTGCCCCCATTGCTTTCTTTGTTGGAGGCTCTGGGTGGGGGGGGAATGTGACAGTGGGTTTTATACAGATGAAGGTGGTGTTGCCTGTGGAGATCAGTACTTTGCAGCTTCATGCCGGTTGCCTAGGGCAGTCGCATTCCAGTCTTGATAGATCCTGGCGGGAGGGAAGCATTGGTCCCAGCTGACTCATTGAACCCAGAGAATACTGCTGGGTTCACCAATGGACAATCCAGTAGGACTCTTTTACTCCACTGCCCCATCCTCCTGGTAGTTATTTCACACTTTGTTTTGATCAGTATTCAGTGTATTCATTATTATGACCATGTGGAATGCTATTCATGGTTGAGCCATGTAATACCTTTGGTTAATTTCTCCTCCTGTCCAACTTCTAGTTTCCCCTGGAGTTAGTTTACTGTTTTCTGTTTGCAGAGTTCTTCATGTACCTATGACTAATTTATCCCCAAACTCTCCCTCAGTTATCTAACCTTCCTCCCAATATGTTCAAACACATTAAGCATTCCCTCGGTTTTATCTTCTTGAAGACATCTCTCCCAGAACCTTCAGATCTTCTCTAGTCTGGATGTCTTGCCCTCAATGCCTGTCTCACGATGGTGGCTCAGGTTCTCACCATCGTAGTGGTTCCTGTTGGTACCCTGCTCAGACGCCCTCACAGGGCTGGGGCGCCCATCCTGCAGCTGTTCTGTATGCCGGTTCCTCACAGATGCCCCTTCTCCAGGGAATCACCTGAAGTCAAATGGGAGCCGCTTCAACCAAGGGGTTACACCCCTCTCACAGTCAATGCTGGATTGATCCAGGAGTACAAAATCTGGTCTCCTTGCCTTTAGGTGCAACTTATGCAGCTGAGCTCCCCATGGCATGAGGCTGAGCTGTTCTTCAACTGAGTCCACATCTTTGTCTCCTTCCCCTGCCCTATCTTGTTTCCCCCTCTTGCTTTCTCCTGAGAGCCCTGCTCCAATAAGTCACAGGCACATGAATTCCTGTTTCAGGCTCTGCTCTGGGACCCTGACCTAAGACAACCATCATCCTGAGAGGTCCTTTCACATCTCTCTTGAGTTGAATTTCTCATAGTTCTCCCTCATTTTCTGGAATTGTGTCTTCCTCCCTCTTGGTTTCTTTTCTTGGTTAAAGGCATCCTTTTGTCATTTCCTGAGAAAAGTTTCATGGGAGATAAGTTTTTAGTTATTGATTGACTTAAAATATTGTAGGCTACTCTCACATATGATTAATAGTTTGGCTTGGTATAGAATTTTATATTGGAAATCATTTTCCATCAGAATTTTATTTTATTTTATTTTTTATTTTTTTTAAAGATTTTATTTATTTATCTGACAGAGAGACACAGTGAGAGAGGGAACACAGCAGGGGGGAGTGGGAGAGGGAGAAGCAGGCCTCCCGCTGAGCAGGGAGCCCGATGCGGGGCTCGATCCCAGGACCCTGGGATCATGACCTGAGCCGAAGGCAGACGCTTAACGACTGAGCCACCCAGGCGCCCCTTCCATCAGAATTTTAAAGGCAAGCTCCCATCCCTTCTAGTTTCCAGTGTTGTTGAGAAGTCTGGTGACTTTTTGATTCTTGAATCTACTTTCTGTTACCTTTTTTCCCCCTATTGGATTCTCCTGAGATCTGTTCTCTGCTCCAGTATTCTGCAGCTTCTCAGTGATATGGGTTGATGCCGGTCTGCTTTTTGTTCATTGTGTTGAGTATGCAATGGACTCTTTTAGTCTGTCAACTTATGGGCTTTAGTTTGGAGAAATTTTCTTGAATTATTTTTTAGAAGGTTTTATACCTAACTTTTTTTTCTCTTTTCTCTGCAATTCCTATTACTTGGATGTTGGAATTCTTGAATTGATTCTTTTCTTAAAAAAAATATATTTTTCTCTTATTTATCATCTCTTTGCCTTTTGCTCTACTTTCTGGGAGATATTTTTCAATTTTACACTCCAGCTCTCATTAATTTTTTTATTTCTGTAATCATATTTTTAACCTCAAAAGCCATAACTGTTTCTGTTCCATTTTTAAAGTATTCTTCTCTTGCTTTATGAACTCAAGATGTTTATCTTCTCTATCTGAAGAGTTAGTAATAAATTTTGGATTTTTTTCTTGCATAGTTTCTTTTTTCTCCAAATTTCTTTCTTATTGTTATCATTATTGTTGTGGTTGTTGTCTCTGTCTTTTATGATAGCTCAAAAATCTCTCAAATTTCTGGTAGTTTTGGCTGACCTCTTAACTTTGAGAGTCAAGCTCTATAAAGCTGTTTGTTACCTCCATGGGCTTGGGCAGGGTTCTTCAACCATGTGCTTCACTGTAAGGTTATTGGGCTATGCCATTTCATTGAGGAAGCATCTTACATTATTATATTGCTTATTATATACATTCAGCTGTATGTAGCATAAAGTTTAAAGAAGAGTATTTTAAACAAGGCAAAGCTTATTTGTATCGAATGCAGGTTTGGGCTTAGCATAGCACTCCAGAGTTTCCAGGACAAAGAAATCCTCTATCTTGTTGCTTTACTATTTTGTGAAGGTTACACTCCATGGTACAAGAAGGTTCAGCACCATGTCTACATTCTAATCAATGAGAAAATGGGGGAAAAAAGGGAAGGAAAGATATATATCCTTTCCCTGTAAGTTGCACACAGAACATCTGCTTACATCACATGGGCCAGAAATTTTGGCCACATCTCATGGCAAAGGAGATTGGCTTTTTACAATATTTGTATAACTATATGACCAATTAAGAATTATATTACTGAAGAAGAAGGGAAGAATGGATATTAGGATACACTAGAAGATGATGGCATAGTGAGTATCTTTAGGGCATTTCCCTTGGGCTGGTCAAATCTCCCAGAAAAGATTCTTCCAAAATCCTGACTAGAATAGCTATAGCCCTGGTTGTTAGAGTTCTGGGGATTCAATGAGACCAAAAAAAACACAACAAAATGCAACAAACAAAACAAATAAACAATAACAAAAAACAAAACTAAACTAAACTAAAACCCAAAAGTAGCAATAGTGCTAGTAGTGGGGGTTGGGACTCATTATTTATTTATTTATTGCAATTACTACTATTTTAATTTAATTTAATTGTAATTTTTAAATTTTATTTAATTATTATTTATTACGTATTTATTATTTTATTTAATGTGGATAATTCTGATGCTCTAATCCAATGACCAGTGCTCTAGAAGTAATCTAGCTTTTGGTTGGGAGTGGGGTGGGTTGTTTGGGTTGTTGAATAGTCAGTCGCTTTTCTTCATGGAGTGGTGAGGAGGTCTGAGAATCTAATTTTCAACCAATCTTTGTTTTCAGTCCCATCTTCACTTCCAGTTTCAGAAGTGTTGCCTCCAGCTTCTGAGTACAGCAAAAATTGAGTTGCTTCTCAACTTTCCTCACTCTTGACTTAGAAGTCAACTTTCTCAAGTCTCCCAAGTCATTAACCATCATTCATCTGATTTATATCTTCCAAAATTTGGGTTTTGTTGACTTCTCACCCATTCTCTTTGTCTAACAGGTTTACGCTTTTAAAAAAATCCCTTACTTTTGTTTTAGTGGAAAAGAATGGAAATAACTTCAGAGATTCAACCCATCATCATTAACCTAAAACCTGAACTGTTCTTTAAAGCCATTTGTTTTAATACCTCACTTCTTTTTTTCTTGGAGTATCTATTAACATTTCCTAAGGAAAGGACAATTTGATGTGATGATGATGATGATATCCAACATATACTGAGCTCTTACTGGTTTATAGGTAATGTGCTAAGTACTTCACCTTTTATTTCCAGGACTGACATGAAAACCAATTATATAGGTATTACCACCCTTAGACTAGGCATGTAGGCTCCTGCACCAGGTCCCAAGACCAAGGGGTCCTGTACTTTGGGAATGCCTTCTTTGACAACTTTTAAGAATTTCTCTAGGCCTTGGGACCAACCAGGGCTGGCACTGCCACCCAAGCCAGGTATTGCAAACTCTACTTAGGACCCAGGTGAGCTCTGGCTCCAGTTTCTCCCATTTAGGGCATTCTCTGGTCCTCTATTCCTTGTGTTAGGTTGACCAGATGCACTAAGGAGCCTGTAACTCACACCAGTAGACTCATTCCAGGGCCCGGTGACCAGGCCGGTTCCAGTGGGCTGCCCTGGGGAGCTGATCCAGCTGACTGGAGCAACATTCTTTTTTTTTTTTTTAAAGATTTTATTTATTTGACAGAGAGAGATACAGCGAGAGAGGGAACACAAGCAGTGGGAGTGGGAGAGGGAGAAGCAGGCTTCCCGCGGAGCAGGGAGCCCGATGCGGGGCTCGATCCCAGGACCCTGGGATCATGACCTGAGCCGAAGGCAGACGCTTAACGACTGAGCCACCCAGGCGCCCCTGGAGCAACATTCTTTCACAGAATCATGTAAGATTAGATCAGGAGAATGTGGCTGACATGCTAATTTGGGGGGGGACTGTCAGTCAGAGGATAAAGAATCTGGACTTGCACTGGTATTGCAGTAAACAAATATGCATATTCCTTTTCTCTACCATTATTAAATCTTCATTGATAAATCACTATACCTCACATGAATCTGTAAAGATTCTCCATCCTGTGTCCAACTGAGTAAGAGTTACCTCACACCAGTATGTGAAAGGCAGGTCTTACCCAGAATATACAAGAAAATGTAAATTATAGTTCATTTTATGGCTATGTTAAACTTACCATTTGGAACTTTATAGTGTAAAAGTAGAATGACAAACCTTTCAACCATGTTTCCTCTTGAACTCTTTAGACTGCAATCGTTGCACTCCTAGAATGTTATCTCTCTCAACCTTGACTGAACCTCTGACTTTCCACAGTGCCACCAAGGGGGAGGTTGGCAAGGATTCTATGGGCAAAGTGAGAAAAGGTGTCTCTATACATACCAATAGCCTCTCCTGGTGATTTCAGCTGGTTCTTCTAATCATTGGGTGCCCCGTGCTCTCCCAGTCATTGTGTATTCTGAGCATCAATCCTTGTTATTTCATGTAACTTTGTTTTATTGTTCTTGTTGCACTATTATAACTGAAGGTCAAATGGATGAAGTATTTTGTCTAAATTTGCAAGCTAAGAAGTAAATGACAGAGCAGGGATGTTACCCTAGGGCTGTCTGACTCTAGAACTTGCTTTTCAGGGTATACTCTACTACTTCTAAGATCAAAAAACACCGATGCAGGGTTTAGATATTTCCCCCCACAAGAATCCATTGCACTTTTTGGTACCCTCCAACTCAATTAAAGTAGTTAGCTTGTTGTTTTATACTTTAAAATGATAATTCCGTGTATCTGAAGTCTCTAAAAAAGAATAAAATGGACATATATGAAATGGTAAAAAAGCTCAGAACATGGTACAGTGAAAAAGCGCTTGGGCTTCTGATTCATAACTAAGTGAGCCCCAATTCCAGAAAATTACTTTGATTTTATATGTGTCATTTTTCTCATCTGTAAAAGAGAAATTTAAATATCTATCTCAGTAATTAGTAGTGGGTATTAAATAAGATTATATGGATAAACCATAGCAACTGTACATGTAGGCATTCAATGAATGTATTTTGTCTTCCCCAACTCCCAAACACATGCACTTAAGGATATGGATAATTCTGGTTTACAAACCTATCTAGGGAAACCAATGTCTGAGTGTCAATGTATACCCTTGAGTCCTATCAATGATATAAAATGAAAGAGTCAGTGACATAACACACCTATGTTATAGTTTCTTATCTTTGCTTACTTAATTTTGCCAAATGGTTTAATGACATACCTAGATTTCTAGAAAATTTGTCAAGTATAACCTGTGACTGAGTGACTGTTTTTCAATGTTCAGATCTTGGAACAAGCAAGAAAAAAAATCAGAGAACACTTATTAAAGACAAGCTTTGAAACTTTAAGAAAAAGAAAGAAAAAGAAAAAAGTATGGATTTTTAAAATATCTATAGTTTGGGAGATTTACATTTGGAGACATTTTGAGCATGGAAGACACAGTGAGGGCAAAAGTTATTTTTTGTGGTAATTTAGCTCCTAGTGAGTTTGCAAAAGCAAAGTTGGAGAGTTTTTTGAGATCCAAGTGCCAAGATTTATAGACAGCAGCTGGCTAGTATTAGCCTCACATTTCCAAGCACAATAGACATATAGAAACAAACTAACTTATGAATACTAATCTTGGAAGAAAACCAATCAGAAATGTTGCTGCTACTCTTTGGCATCTGTATTGTCCTCTTCCCTTTCCTGCCACCACTGTCCGCTTGCAGAACATACTATCCTGGTCACTAGGCCTATGAGAGAGGTTTTTTACATTCATGCTCCACTGGCTTCCCCCATCAAATGTGAAGGTGGATTCCTCTTGGAGCTCTCTGCTCTCCACAGGCCTGGTCATGGGTGCAGAGAAAGAGTAATCACTCTGTAGATTCTATGTGGGCAAATACTTTTGCTGAATGTTTACTATATGTAAAATAATATTTTATTGGTGGATGGTTAAAAAGCCCCTTTTGGGGCTTCTATTAGAGCTAAATTACATGAATTCTCAGCCTTTTCCATGGGAAAGTACCATTTTTATTTTTAATGTAATTTTCCCATTTATTTTCATTCTTAAAATCTAAGTCATCATACCAGTGATGGTCACCGTGCTTTACCACACAAGTAAAGACATTTATATTCATGATGATTACATTCTGACTACAATTTAGTGAACAAGAAAATATTCTGGAAGAGAGAAATGTAGCATTCTATAAGCACTGTAGAAGTAGAAATTTTCTTTTAGTTTGGTTCTAACATATACATTCTGTATAGGAAGTATCTTCTGCAAAGGCAACTCAAGAGACCTAAAATTAGCACCATACCTTTGATTTAAATAGAATACAGTATCCAAAGATTAGAATATAATGACACTACATATTTTCTCATCAGTCCTTTCAAAAGGAAATAGAGAATTGAAAATTAAACTCTTGCTAATAGGATGCTGAATATTGGCTTTGTATCTCTTGAAAAAATAAGAGAAATTAAATTATAAATCAAATCAGCTTTATTTTTTTTTAAAGATTTTATTTATCTATTTGAGACAGAGAGCATGAGAGGGAGGAGGGTCAGAGGGAGAAGCAGACTCCCTGCCGAGCAGGGAGCCCGATGCGGGACTCGATCCCGGGACTCCAGGATCATGACCTGAGCCGAAGGCAGTCGCTTAACCAACTGAGCCACCCAGGCGCCCAAATCAAATCAGCTTTAAAAGTCATAATGGAATCATGCTTACTTGAAATGTGTGTTCATGCACAGGTTCAATAGACTGTCCATAACATTATCTAGCAAAGACAAGAGTCAGAGAGAAAACGGTTTGTTGTGTGGAGTCGCTAAACACATATATACTTCAAAACAGGATGACAGATGTGGAACAGCTGCTCATTATCCATAAAGAAGTGGGAGTCTGCCTTCTTTGAAATTATTTATAAGCTGCTTCATGCTTAGTTCTAATTTTTTTTTCTTTTGGGTAAATAGAATTAAACATTCATGATCAGAATTTTAAAGTATATGTTGATTTGCAACAACAACACTCACATATATCACATTATCAAAATGCTTCACACTTTAATTATAGCAATATTCATGAGGGTCTTGTTACATCTAGTAATTATAATAAACATCTATCAAATGCTTACTATGTGCTGGGCACCACTTTAAGTAATTTAATTCATTTGATCCTCACAACTACCTTCAGAGGTAGATACTATTCTCATTCTCATGTTACAAAGCTCAGAGAGGTTATTAACTTACCCAAGATCACACAGCTAGTAAATGGTGTTGCCTAGATTCAAACACTAGCATTCTGACTCCAGAATCCATACTCGGCTAAATCATCATATTGTATATTGTGTTCGTAAAACAAAACACAGACTATTTCAAGTGTGCAACTTATGTAGCATGTGACAATCATTGCCTTAAAAGAGAAACTTTCTGACCAACAGGATTATCAGTCAGAATAGGCTTGGCTAAGATGTGGGCACAAAATGATCCAATAACATCACATGCCCAAGGTAGGTCAGCAAGAGGCTCTCCTCCCCCCAGTTACCTAAGGACCTAGACTTCCATTTTCTCTGGCAGCAGAAGAGAAGATGGAGCAGGGGCACAACATTCCTAAATGTCCCAGCTCAGAAGTCTCACATTTCACTTTCTCTTATATTTCATTGGATGAAACCAGTCACTTGGCTGCATCTACCTGCAAAGCCGTTGGGAAATGTGAGTAATGGGTAGAAAAATATTAGAAAAAAGCCACTGAAGCCAAAGAAGAATAAAAAGATGGCAAGGAAGCATTTAGCTACTCTAAATGTTGACTGAAATTTAGGAGACATAGTATGTCCAAACTTCCATAAAGCATTTGACACCAGTGACAAGTGGACAAGACAGAGAAACAATGGCTGGAAGTTGTTGTGGCTAAAGAGCAAGGCTGGCCCCTAAGGACACAACTGGACGCAGTGCAGCTCCTTGCAGAGGCCTCAGCCTGATCACCAGTTCTTTGTGTTTTTTTTTTTTTTTTAATGCTATGTTAGTCACCATACATTACATCATTAGTTTTTGATGTAGTGTTCCATGATTCATTGCGTATAACACCCAGTGCTCCATGTAACACATGCCCTCCTTAATACCCACCACCAGCCTCACCCATCCCCTCACCCCCCTCCCCTCTAAAACCCTCAGTTTGCTTCTTGGAGTCTATAGATCACCAGTTCTAAATCCAGGAGCACCTGATGGAGGGCACATCTGAAAGTTCAGGTGTCTCACTGACGACAGCAATGTTTAAATCAGATTGCTAAATTATTAATTTATAATAACCATAAAAGTGGAGTAATCTTATTTTGGCTGATAAATTCTCTATTTGGTAGATATATCAATTCTGAATGATGTATAAATTCTGCATATATATATCATATAAAGTCAGAGAATATATGGAAAGAGCAAATAGAATGAATTGATTATTTTAGTTATCATTGGTTTAAAACTAGGAGAGCCCTGAGCTATGCCAGACTAGAAAGGCAGGTCCACATATGAGAGCTGGTGAAAGGACATCTTGGATACAGCCACGCCTACTTTGAGTCGGTCTGCCAGCAAGTAGAGGGAAGGGCACAGCAGATCAAGGATTCACGAAGGAACCGGTGGATGTGGCTCAGGGTCCTACTCTGGTCCTCGTGGAGACACACCCTGCCATCTCAGCAGATTATGAGAAGTGAGTGTGGATTCTGCCAGGGTGGAGGGACCCAGAACTTGAAGTTCACTGCTTTCATACAGTGGAGGGCTGGGGAAAGGGAATAGGACACAGGGGACATATCAGTCATGTCGTGAGGACCTCACATCTCAGTTCCAGGCTCATCATTTCTCTCTCTCTCTTTTAATTTTGGTAAAATACCATAAAGTTTATCATTTTAATCACTTGTAAGTGTACAGTTCAGTGGCATTAAGCACGTTCACATTATTAAGCAACCACCACCACTATCTACCTCCAGAATTGTTTCATCATTCCAAGTTGAAACTCTTTACCCATGAAACATAATTTCTTTTTTTAAAAAATAATAAAATAAAAAGATCTTTGCTGAAATAGAATTGACGTACAATACCCTATTAGTTTCAGATGTTCATCATAGCAATTCGGTATTTTTTTTTTTAAAGATTTTATTTATTTATTTGACAGAGAGAGACACAGCGAGAGAGGGAACACAAGCAGGGGGAGTGGGAGAGGGAGAAGCAGGCTTCCCGCCGAGCAGGGAGCCCGATGCGGGGCTCAATCCCAGGACCCCGGGATCATGACCTGAGCCGAAGGCAGACGCTTAACGACTGAGCCACCCAGGCGCCCCAGCAATTCGGTATTTTTGAACATTACAAAATGATCCCCACGGTAAGTCTAGTTACCATCTGTCACTATACAAAGTTATTACAATGTTATGGGCTATATTCCCTATGCTGTACTTTACGTCCCCATCACTTATTTACATCAAAGTTACAAAGACCTAGGTGCCCCCATGTTTTATTTCTTGTCTGTCTGCTGCCTGCCGCAAGGCTGTAGCCATATACAGCTGGTGATACCTGCCTGGAGGGCTGAATGCTCACGCCCCCTGGTTAGGGCTACAGGCACACAGAACAAGTGTGTCTATGCTCCCTGGCTCTCCTCCCCAGCATGGGAACATCTGCTCCCTCTGTGACCACATTCCTTCTTCCAACTTAGTATGTATAACAAATTTGGACAGTAAATACATTGATTCTGTCTTAGTTCATTCGGGCTGCTATAACAGAATACCAGAGACTTGGTAGCTTATAAACAACAGAAATTTATTTTTCACCATTCTGGAGGCTGGCAGGTCCAAGATCAAGATACCAGCAGATTTGGTGACTTCTGAGGGCCCCCTTTCTGGTTCATAAACAGCGCCAATGGCTGTGTCCCCACAGGGTGGGAAAAGGGCCAAGGGAGCTTTCTTGGGCCTCTTTCACACGGGCACTAATCCCTTCATAAGGGTTCTGTCCTTATGATGTAATCACCTCCCAAAGGCCCTAGTTCCTAAGACCACATCACACTGGGCATTAGATTTCAACATAAAAATTTAGCCAGGGAGGGGCACAAACATTTAGACTATGACACATCCTTTTTTTTTTTTAATTAACATATAATGTATTATTTATTTCAGGGGTACAGGACATTCTTTTTTTTTTAGTAGCACATTCTTTGTAGAGGCTTATGCCTTATTTATCTAAATAAGGGTTTCTCTAGATACCTCGGGTAATTATTTACAGATTACTACTACAGAAGAACTACCTATATGTATTTCTTTTCTAATTTAATTTTGAAAAACATCTTAAACTTGATGTTAGGAGAACACTCTGTTCTTCCTTCTATTCATTATCTATAGACGTTAGTCCAGTTGGACAATCCCTATCTGGTTGAACAGCACCAGGGATGCTGAAGGGTGGGTTGAAACCAGTCCCTATAGAGTACAACCTCTGGAGACATGTTTCAGGTGAGACTCAGTTCTTGGCCCTGTTCAACTAAGAAGTTTATCCCTTAATTGGATAAAACTGTAAAATGAATGCTGATCAAACTGTTGAATAATTTCAAGCAAGGAAGGAAATGCAAGGTTTCAGAATCAGAATCTAAAAAGGCCTAGTGGGCTGAAATGATGAGATCTAACACTGAGACTGAATGGTGGTAAATTCAAGGTCCTGCACTTGGATCCCAAACTTGACCTGCTTAAGGGCCAGGCAGGGGTCATGGGGTTTGTAAGTGCTCACTGGTCTGACTTTGCTCTTTTAGATTTCCCAGCTTCCCTGCAGTTAGGTTTGCCATTGCCTGACTCTGACAGTGGAATGTGAGTGGGAGTGACATATGTCACTTCTAAAATGAGGAAGCTAAAGATCAGGTGTGCCTTTCCCCACATTCACTTCCTCCTTCCCACAGCAGGATGATACCAGGGAGACCATGAAACGACAAGCTGGAGGAGCCACAAGATGAAAGCAACATATTCCCTTAGTCACCTCTTTGAAGTGAACAACTCAAACCTCCCTGGAATCGGATGTGAGGAAGAAAAAACTTTGATTCTATTAAGCTACTGAGATCTTGGGGTTGTTTGTTTACATCTGAAAAAGCATTTAAGGATTTTAGCTGGCAGTAAGTTTATATGAATCAACTAGAAGGATGCTTCCTATTCTTAACTTCGCAGCAGCCCTCAACCACCAGCTTCTCCCTTGATGTGGAAAGGCCGACCTCCTCTGGAAATCTCAGCATCCTCTAGGCTTTCCTCCTACCTTGCTAGCTGCTCCTTTCTCTATCTTTCTTTGCATTTTCTTCTCAGGGGCTATTAATTATTGAGTTTCTCTAGATTCAGTGCTCTGGCTTTTCCTCTTTTTATCTGATGTTCTTCCATATAGATCCAATTGCCATTTATATGCAGAAGACTCACAAATTTATATCACCACCTGAGAACACTCTTCTGAGCTCCGGACACACATAATCCGACTTTCTACTTGATAGTTCCTTGTGCAATTTTCAATGACTCTTCTTACAAAACCTCACTCCTACTCGTTCCTCCCAAATCTGGCCCAAGAGTGTTTCCCACTCCTCATGGTTTCCCATTTGTTGTGTTAGGCTCAAGATAAAATGGCCTCAAGAACCTGCATGATCTGGCACCTTCTATTTTCTGATTGACCTCACTTCCTGCAGGCTTCCTCTTTCTTTGCTCCATTCACGCTGGACTCCTTCCCATCCCTCATACCTTCACCAGGGTCTTTACTATCCACTCGCACTGCATATGCTTGTTTCCTTGCCTGAGATAATTTTCTGTCTTCTCATCACCCTATTAGCTCTATCCTTCCTTCAGCATCTGGCTCAAGAGAAGAGAAGCCTTTTTGATCTCCCTGATTAGCTCAAATCCTCCTGTAACAGGCTCATAGGACTGTATACCTTTTCTTAGGACTTGTCACAGATGCAATTTTACATTTATTTGTGAGATCATTTGTTCCTCTCAATATTCTTCACTGGATTATAAGCTCTATGAAAGTAGAGGCCAATGTTTTCTTTTGCTCATTTTTATCTCCAGCACCTAATACAGTGCCAGATAGAGATTATGTTCTCAGTATTTGCTAAAGGAAGAACAGAAGGGAAAGGGTGGAAAGGAAAGATGGAAAGAGAGAAGGGAGGAAAGAAGAAAGGAAGAAGGCAGGTCAGTTTCTTCTCTAAGGTTGCCAATTTGCACGTGGAAAATTGGGTTAGGTTGTGAGTGCCATATTTTGAGACAAAAACAAACCAGAATATATTCAGAAGACAGAAACCAAAAAAGTAAGGGGAGGCCAAGTTGGGAATCGAATTACCACCAATTTCTTGTAGTCAAGGGATCCTATTTTAAAGAAAAATATGATGTACTATTTCACGATGTGAAACAATTCACACCATTCATCTTTTGCAGATAAAAGCATTTAAAAGGAAAACAACTGCAAGTTTGTAAATAATCTTCAGAGTCTATTACTGGACAAAAATACATATGAAAATTCTTCAGTGTCTCCACGCACTTATATTGATTGGCGCTTTTGTCCCCTTTTCCTGTTCCTATTTCTAAACTAATATAATGGAATTATCTGCTTCAGTAAATCTCATGAGTGGTCTCCTGTGAACATCTAGGGTTTAATTCAAAAGGAATAGTTTATAATAATTGTCAAAACCATTGCTTTATGCTAAGTAGAATTACTGCCTGATTGCTTCTGAGTTTGATTTTTTTTTTTTTGGCTTTGAATGATATTGCATATGGGGGTGCCTGGGTGGCTCAGTTGTTAAGCATCTGCCTTCGGCTCAGATCATGATCCCAGGACTCTGGGATCGAGACCCGCATCAGGCTCCCTGCTCTGCGGGAAGCCTGCTTCTCCCTCTTCCACTCCCCCTGCTTGTGTTCCCTCCCTCACTCTGTCTCTCTCTGTCAAATAAATAAATAAAATCTTTAAAAAAAGATATTGCATATGAATATGAAAGTTATAGTCATGTAGTCATGAATTAAAGAATATATAAATACACATGTGGTAGCAAAGTTAAAATTAATAACCAGATTAGCTGCCAACTATGAACATTAATAAAAGTGACTAACCAAGTTATAAAACCATCTGCCATGGTCATTTACTGGAAATTGCCAAGTTCCTAAAAGTTGCTGATATTTATTATATATCTTAAGTAATAGTTTAGACTTTTGCATTTTTTTCATTTGTACTTCTCTTTTTATAATTCAAAATTTCACAGTGCCAAATATATCCTTCTCACCACTTCTAAGCCTTTAAACTGCATACCAGAGGAGGTTTAATTTGTTTGTTTCAACACCCGTAAAAATAGAGGAAGAATCAAATGACTTGATTCTGGATTAAGGAAGTTATTATCTGAATCAAAGGAAGTACCTATAGTCTGTAGCACTTGGCTCCCAGAAGAATATCAAACTGGGTCCACCTCAATCACTCACCAAGTGCTCCATCAGTGACTATGTTAAGGGAACAGGAGCAAGACTGGGCTCCACATGGCAAATCATGTTGGCAGGAGAGGGGTGGTACCCACTCTGTGTGGGGAAGAGGTCTGGAAAGAAGCATTGCTCACAAGAACATGGCTGAGGAACAACTCAGAGAAATCACATGAGACTGGCCTCCAGCTTCAGGTCTCCAAATAGGTAAGGGCCAAGGATAAGGCAAGTTGGAAGAACTGGATTTCAGCCGCTGGTAAAATCTTATGGGATTGTCTTAGAACAGAGTCCAAATCAGTTCCACTACTGAACAAAACAGGGTCTAGAGTCAAAAGCAAAATTGCTTCAAGTGAGCCTTAAGTAAATGGAAGGAATTTAGAAGGAATTTAGAACTTACCCACTGCCCAGGTAGTGGGCAGAGAAGAAAGTGAAAATAAAATGATCGCATTGACTCTATGAAAATCATATGTGAATCAGAAAGTTCATGATGTTAAAAAAAAAAAACACTTTTGCCTTAGTTACATTCACGTATCTTATGAAAGTATTCTAAAGAAATGAACTTGGACAACAAAAAATTATATGGCTACCAGACTCAGACCCTCGCTTCATCATTCTTGCACAAATCTGGCCATTGGAAGCATCTGTGGAAAGAATAACACGGAATGAAGATTTCAGGTTGCAAAAAAACATTGCTGAGATCCCTTTTAAGAAATATTTTTTAAATGTATTTGGCCATCTTATCTGAATAAATACATTTATAAACATCGTTACCAGGTAGCAAGAGGTGATCCTGTCCAATGTTTGCAGAGATTTTTATGGTTGGCAAATATAGTGTAAAATTTGCAAAGATACGGGGCTAGGAGTATGTTTATATTGGATAACTGAAAAAGCCCAGCTTATGCAGTGAGCTTCATTAATGTCGACAGTCAATTTGAAGCATATAGGCCCGGAAGTTCGCTTTTCTTATCAAAACTTTTGGGTCAAAATGATTGAAAAAAATATTTCAACTCACACCTCTCTTGGTTTTTAAGAGAAGAGGTGTCAAATTTATAAAATATCAAATATCTGTTACTTGACAAGATTAAAAGAAATTCCACTTAAAAATACTTGCTGGCAATGTATTCTATGATTAAAAAAAAAAAAATCCACTAATGAAGGGTGTGTTTGTGCATGTGTGTGTGTGTGTGTTTTAATAGCCTTAGACCTTGTAGGCTTGAAGCAGTTACATACTACTTGCAGTAACTCTTGGAAGTAGCACATGCAATTCAACCCTGAATCTAAACCTCTAATCATTTGGTTTTGACAACTTCTGTTCAGTGTGTCCTGCCAACAACATATTAATTAGATGTGACCCAGTGGTTCCAAGTCATTGCAGGAAAGCAAACAAAGCTCCAGAGATTACATGCTAAAACTCAACTATCTTCTTGACTGCTTTGTAAAATAAAGGAAGTGAAAACCTGAAGTAATTCTCATAAAGGCCAGCTACATGGAGGAAAAGAAGGGGCAGGGACACGTGGATTACCAAGATTATATGTCTTTATGAATTGTTTACCTTGCCTGCAAAAACCTATTCAGAGTGGTCTTACCAATATTCCCAGCCCAATCTGCTGAGTGTTTCTAAAGAAAACATAAAGGACTAAATAAACAACTTTGATTTTGTGAAACAGTTGGTATAAAAAGAACACGAATTGTGGTGGTCATTGAGTAATGTACAGAACTGTCGAATCAATATGTTATACACCTGCAACTAATAAAACATTGTATGTTAATTATACTTCAATTTTAAAAAAATCAACTATTTATCTGGATGAATCTAAGTGTTCTAAATATGTAACAGTATTAGTTTGCTAGGCTGTCATAACAAAGCACTACAAATTGGGTTGCTTAAACAACAGAATTTTTTTTAAGTACACTGTAAATAATAGAAGCAAGTGTGGGAAACATTTGTGCACCACAGGAAAGAATGTAACTCAATCACTTAAAGGAAAATTATTGTATCATCTGTCCCAGTCATATCAGTATTTCATTGAGAGTAGTTATTGCCCCAAAAGATTAATAATAAGATGATACTTCTCATCTTCATTATTATAATTAATGACAATAAGGATCACTGGTGAAAATCAGTATTGATCAACAACATTGATCTGAGTCATTGAATTAAACTTCTTGCAGTAAAAATCTTTGCAGTAAAAAAAAAATGAAGTGATACCAACAGGATTTCTATGATTGTAACACTGATGATTAAAAGTAAAAAGACTAATGGAAAATGAATATCTGTAGTATATTTTGATTTTTCATTCTTAGGATGTTAGAGAAAGAGGTATCCTGACCTTTTAAGCAATTTTCCTGTCAGAAACACTAATTTCCTTCTATATTCAGTGCTGGGCAGGGATGTAGATGCTTTTGCTTTTCCTAGCATGTGGTATTGACTTTGGAGCAAAACTTAAATGGAACCCAGATGTTTTTGCCCTTAACCCCAACTCCTGCCTCCAGGCCTGCGGTCTTAGGCCAACCCTGATTCATAACTCAGCACCTTTTGGAATTCCTTGAGAAGAATCCACCCTCTCAAAGGCATTATTGAGATATATAGACTATACTGAAGACTCTGAGGGAAAGGTTTGCTTTGCAAACTCCACAGCAAGCAACTGAAAAATTAATACAAATTCTTCTCCTAAACTCTTTTCTTAGACATTCCCCCCTCCCCTTTCTAACCATCCCTACTGGATTTTCTACCCTCCTCCTGGATTTTCTGGAAATTTCATATTACTCCCCCATCTTCTGTGCAGGGCCTTTCAACTCTGCCCATCTTCCATGCTAAACATGGTACACTCAAACGCACCATAGCATTTAGGCAAAGGGTCCCCCAGGTAACAAGATCCACTTGCTTTATAAGGCAATTTATTGGCCCATTAGGATCTCATCTTTCATACTAAGAAGTTCACCCAAGTGGGGTTTTTTTCCTAAAAATATACAACGTTCTCCCTAAGAAGAATTCTGTAGAATAAAAATTTCTCCATTTCTCTTAATAAAAGTCACTCTCTCTGATTCAAAAATTCCAATAGCCTACAACTACACAGTAAGAAATACCAAGGAATGTGACAATCCACGAACATATCTACCAACTCCCTGGAGATCTCTCTCCTAGAATAAATTCTTAAAAATTCTAATTTCAAAGTATAAATTGCCACACATGTTTTGGCCTAGATAGAAGACCTGGTTTTAAAAAGATATCCCTGTTTTGAAAATGACCTTTGATCACTCAACATCATTTCTCCATTCCACTCCCCAAGAGTACATACTTTTTTTTTTAGAAAATTATGTATCGCTTAAGTTCATATCAATGGGATCCAAACTTTTAAAAGAAGCAGATTCATGCAGTAAAATAACTTACTCAAAAATCCTCTTTTCTTGTAATAAGCCATACCAAAAAGAATTTGAACTTGCAGATGCATGTGTTATGGCATAACTGTTTAAGATGTAACTAACGAAATAACTATTGGATTACAAATCTAAGAAGGGCCTTGATGGAGTGATGAGGAGTGGGGTAAGTGTAGTGTGGGCTGGGTAGAAATTACACCTGTCTGATTTTCCAATTTTGTGTTGTGACACCATGTTAACTGGGCATGTTAAGAGTCTCAGCTACTTAAAGTCACAGCTTCAGGTCTGACGATGGCTCCATCTCTAACATTAGTGAGTTATGTCATCTTTTGAGTTCCAATTTTCTCATCTGTAAAAGAGGGATAACAAATCCTACCTCAGAGCATTATTGTGAGCATTAATTATATGAGTGTTTAACACATGGGAAGACATCAGGACAATGCAATTAGAATTTCATAGATGGAGAAAGTGAGCCTCTTCTTCCTAGCCTCAACTCGGGATACCTCTTTGCAAGCCCCCCAGATCATCTCTGCTTAACACTCAACAACCTACCATGGAGATTATTTTGATCTAATATTTTGTCTAAAATTTGCCAGGGCCAGATTCTGACTTTCATGGGCCCTGGGCACTTTTGTCCTTTTGGGCTCCTTCCTCTGTAAAAGCATATTGAAAACTTTGTTTTATGAATGTGTTGGCATAAAGATGAATACAACCCAGGCTTGATCCATTTTTATATATTTATTATTATAATATTCATTTTTCTCTGATTTTTGAAAGAAGTTAAAACATTTTTGTGGGCCTCTAAAAGTATCTTGGGTCCTGGGCACTCTGCCTATTGAGCCTACTGGATAAGTCAGTCCTTGTTAGCTTCTTGCTCCTGTTGGAGGCTCCAACTTTTCATTTGTGGTACTTTTTTCTCAAGTATTTAAGGAGAAGTCTCAATCCCCTCTCCTCTTTTACTCTTTGTTGAACACATTAATTTTCTATAATCTCTCTTCATAGACTCATTCCTCTTACCCTTTTATCATCTGGTTGATTTCTTTGGGTGCCTTTGAATTCCAACCACAGTACTGATGTTTGTCTTTGGTAAGTATAAAACTATATATGATATCCTAGGCCACCTGATGGAGGCCATATTGAATACAATGATTTATTTCCTCTTCAGACATGTGAAACTCCAGTTTTTGAACTTTTTAAGTGCATTTGGGCTTTTTAATTTTTATTTGTTTTTAGTAGCTGACAGAGCATATTTAATTTCTTCTGAACTCTTACCCTCAGATTTTACTGCTTTCCAAATGTCATTGTTTCATTTGTTCCTTTTTTTGACTGCATACACAGAATATTCTCAAATCAAAACTAATAATAAATCAAACACTTAGCCATGGAGATTTTGCATTCCATCACCTGTCTCCAAAGTGTAGCCATTAAAAGAAAGCGACAACCCTAGGGACCCAGATTTTAATCGGGTTTACAACAGAAGACACACAAAATATGACACAATTCACCTTTATTTGCTACTTGGTGATCACTTAAAACATTCACTTTACATTTATCAAAAGTCATTTATACTAGTTTTCGTTTTATCTTAATGTAACTAGTTTACATTTTTATTTTATTTCTGGTTTTAAAATTCTAGATGTCTTAAAAAAATGGTTTCTCTTAATTTTCTCCACAGTTTTACTAATGAGTATTGAATTGAAGTTTTAAAAAAATTAACATTATATCAAAAACTAATGATGTACTATACCTTGGCTAATTGAATTTAAATTAAAAAAATAAAAATTAACGTAATACATTTTTATTTATACTGTGCTGTATTCTAAGAAAAGATTTAAGAAGGTCTATAAAGATGCATACAAAATGGTAAAATAAAATAAATTTGAAATAAATCATGGGAAAAATCAAAGAGGTAATAAAAGTAGGAAATGAGTTGGAAAAATGTGTGTATGATATCTTATGCTGTGAGTGCCCACACTCTTGCTGGAAACAGGCCACAGCTTTGACTTTAAGCTCAGTACTAGGTAAGGCAAACAATATATGCTTCAATTTTTCCACCTAAAAACTGATAAAAATATTTACCAGATACTTACTTGGGATGAATAAAAATAGTATCAAATAATTTTTACGTGGCTGTGACCCCTTTAAAGGAAAGACAAAGTGTTATTTCATAAAGCTTACCTCTGCCTACCCCCGCCAAGCTTCCCATCTGCCATATTTGATTTCTCAGTAACACAAGGAAAATTGTCAATTATCTACAGCCAGAAATTCTCATCTGCTTTTTAAAAATCATCAGGGCTGTCAAGTTGTGCACTGCCAAAGTAAGGGATACTATTAACAGGCTATATGTTAGAAATAAAAAAATTTGGAAAACAGAAAAAAATAAAGAATATACAAAAGAGTATAAAATACATCTTAATTACACAGAGATAATATCTGTTAACACTTTGCTCCTTTTATCTTTTTTTTTTTTTTTTTTTTGACAAGAGAGAGACACAGCGAGAGAGGGAACACAAGCAGGGGGAGCGGGAGACAGAGAAGCAGGCTTCCGGCTGAGCAGGGAGCCTGGTGCAGGGCTTGATCCCAGAACCCCGGGATCACGCACGACCCAGGCGAAGGCAGACGCTTAACGACTGAGCCACCCAGGTGCCCCGATATGTTTGTTTTTAAAACAAAATTTGCCAAACTAGCCCCCAAACTGTAGTATATGAGGATGGCCATTTAAGTATCCTTGCTAAATTTATGGCTTGTATTTTTCCTTTATAACATGAAGATAATAACATTAGCTAACAATAACCCTATTAGCTCATAGAGCTATTGTAAATAACAAAAGAGTTAGCAATACTTAAAGTACTTAGAACAATGTCATGCACATTTTTGCTATTATTATTTGCAAATTTTGTAGGTAAAATTAGTTTCTCATTTTTTCATAGGTATTATGGATATGGAATATGCTTTCATATATTTATTAGACATTTTTGTTTCTTTCATTAATTGTCTATTCAGATCTTTAGCACAATATTCTAATGGTTACTTGATTACTTTATGTAGTCTTTGTATACTAAGGATATTAACCATGTATTTGACATAAATATTTCAAATGCATGGTTAATTTTTCTCAGCTCCTGTTTTGTTTTGTTTTTTTAACTTTGGTTTTACGTTTCTTTACATGCAGATGTTTAAATTTTTTATTAAGTCAAATAACGAATTTTGGGGGGTTTCCTTCCTTTTCTACTTAGGAAGTATATTATTTTTCTATGATTGCTGTAACAAATTGCCACACATTGGGTGGCTTAAAAATAACAGAAATGTATTCTCTTACAGTTCTGAGGCTAGAAGTACAAAATCAAGGTGTCAGTAGGTGTGGTTCCTTCAGAAGCTCTGAGGGTAAACCTCATCTGTTCTCATGCTTCTCTCCTAGTTTCTGGTGATTCCCGGCAACCCTTGGCTTTCTTGGCTTGTAGATACATTACTCCAATCTCTGCCTCCCTCTTCAACAGGCTTCCCCCTGTATGTCTGTGTCTGTGTGTCCAAATTTTCCTCTTTTTACAAAGACACTGGTCATATTGAATTTAGAGCCTATCTTAATCCAGTATGACCTCATCTTAATTTGATAACACCTGCCAAGACTTTATTTCCAAATACAGTCATATTCACAGGTTCTTGTGGACATGACTTTTTGCAGAACATTATTCAACCTATCACATGAAGTAATTTTGTATCCCAAGATCACAAAAATATTCACCTATGTGTTGTATGCATGTATGTATTTTTATATTATTCTTTAATCCATCTGTATCTCCATTGTTTTCTGACGTAATTAGTGTTAGTCATTTAGGCTGGAGTACATTATCTTGAAACTTGAGCATTCTCACTTTTTTCAAGTGGTAATGGAAAGGTAAAATACCAAATGATCCATTTACATAAAAAGTTAGAAATTTTACACACACACACACACACACAGAAATAAAAAAAAAATTTAAGAGGACAATTTGATGACCCACAACATGCCCAAGAAATACCAGGCTTGCCCGTTGCAAAAAAATGCTCATCACTCTTGGAAATCTTAGTCCTCATCTCTTTCTTCTCAGCTAAGAATTACATAGTTTTATGAAGATGAAATCACATCCTGATTTATCAGGGACTGGTCAGCTGAACAGAAGATACTTGTAGTACAAGAAGCCCTTCAGCATTTTTTGTCTTCTATTACATCATGGGTTTGCTTTCATGTCACATTTTCCCTCAGATCTGGCTTTCAGATGAACACTACACCCAGTGCTCTGGCTTTATTCATTTCCATGTTGTCCCTCCTCATCTTGGAGCAGATATATGGGGAGAACTCTGCTTGTTCTCCAGATACTTTCCTACAAGTCACATTGGATTCTTTAGTGATCTTCAATTATACTAACGTTTAATGGGTTTCCTCCTTGGGTTGCCCTGCTGACTGTGTTAAGTCACAGTTTGTAATGCCTTTTGCTTTGGTTCTCCAACAATAGTAAAATACATATATATTTTAGTCTCTCAGACTAAAATCCTCTCTATCCTGTCTGAAATGTCTGTGCATTGACTGGCATGCTAATTTATCACAAACCTGTTTGTTTGTTTGTTTGTTTGTTTGTTTTTCCTGGAGATTTGTGTACTTCTACTGAAGATTTTAGGTGGTTTTATATCCCATTAAAAACTATTGTATTGAAGAAATTTCATCCACTGAAATAATTTCTGGATTGTATAGCTGCCAATTAATATAAGATTTAAGCTGTTCTTCAAACTGATGCATACATTTGACGTTAATCTACTTAACAGTAAAATTGGAAGAAATTATTTTTCAGTCAGTTACTAAACACACCAGTGAAAATACCCCTTCTGGATCTAGACTTCTGGGTACTGGGAAGAAATAGAACTTAAATCAATAAGCTAATATTAAGTTATATAAATATTAAAACAATACAAGAAAAAACATTTTTGACAAAGTGAATCACTTTATCAACAACTTTTAACTCTTATATAGCTTAGTTCAAATGTAAGTGGCTCAGTAATGTTAAGGCATATGGACATTAGAACTCTTTGGGTATTCATTATTTCATATATGAATATATCTAAACATTGTTATCTTTGCACATAAAGTTTACAGGGCCCCACCGTTAATGGTGATTCTGCAAGACCACAAGCAAAGTTATGTCTAGATATAAATATTATAAGCTCTGTGGGCTCCCCTGGGTTTTTCTACATCATTTTCATCACCTGAGATCTACTAGGTGCTTTCCTTGGAAACAAGCTTTGATCGGACCACAACTATGGAGGCTGGCAGAGAACTTTTGTTCTGGGAGAAGCAATCTACCCTAAATAGAATATTTAGTCTAGAGATATTAGCAAATTTCTAAAAGTTTTGTCCTGCAACCAGATTGCTGAAGGCCTGGTCATCATCACGACCCATATATTCTATTTATTCAACAAATAATTATTTAACCTCTGCTATGTGCCAGGCCCTGTTCCAGGTATTAATGAACAAAACAAAACAAAAAAAATAATAATTCCCTGCCCTTACAGAATTTACTGTACAGTAGATTCTCTTTAACCAAAACTTCAAATTCCACAATCTCTTAAGACTAATGTTCTGAAAAGGATGTTAGGAACACCAGAAATAAACAGACTTTTTAATGAGATCTGATAATAGCATTTTTTGATACAGGAATAGATATGAGATCTTACTCATATAGATATGAGTTGTGAGAAGGAATAGGGCCCCCCGGGATTTTAATAACAGTGGAAAAAAACTATATAAGGTAGGGTGTTCCCGCCACTGGGGTGAGATGGTTCCATGTAAATATTTGTTAGCTCAAAGAAGGGTCTTGGCCAGTTGGGTCCTCTACAGTAGTTGGATGAGATAATGAGGGAGTCTTAGGGCAGCAATGCATGCCACAAATTAGCTGGTTTGGGATTACACATTTTTGAAATTCTGGATTATGGGTAAGAACAGCCTCAAACCAAATACTCTGTTCACTTGGTCCTTCATTGAATCTTTTTGTCCAACAGTGAAATGCTAAATGACAGGAGAAAGCCTCTTCATAAACAATGATGATTTGTGTCTGATGTCAGCTGCGAAGCCATCTAGAAACAATCCCTTCCCATCGCCCGGCTCAGCTGAGCAGCTGCCATTTCCCTGGCCTAGCTTGTACTGTTGCAGAGCTGGGCAACACAAACAGTGGTCGTGCACCTGCTGCCGGGCCTGCCAGAACGATGGTGGTGCTATCACTAGAGCCAGGAGGAACGGGACCATAAAATACAGACGCGCACCCTTGCTAGCTCAGCTGTTCTCCCCAGTGCTCTCTCCTGCCAGACCAACAACCTGAACAGTGTGCCTCACAAATCCCCTGTCGGCAGGACTGCGCTGAGATAGAGCTTTGTTTACTGTACCCAGTGAAGGGAGGTGAGTCTTTCACGAGGGGTATCTCCTCCTTGACTTTCCCCTCCTTGGTGACTCCACTCCTCTTGTGATCACTCCGCCAAACCGTAACTTCAGGTTAGAATCCTGCAACTTCGGTGCTGGAAGTAACCATTGAAATCATCCTAACTCCCAATTTTTAAAGATGAGAAAAACTGAAGCTCTAAGATGTTAAGTGACCTTCCAAGCTTATATAAAGAAGGGACTAGTAAAAACAAGATTGCTGCCTGGACCCCTGACTCCCAACCTAGTGCTCTCTCCACCCTCCTTGTTGTCCCTGCTGCCTCTCACAACGGCTCATCTCCTCCCCTTATTTTGATTTCTGTAGCCATTTCTGTGTTCCAGGTGGCCATTTTTACATGCCTTCGTAATAATTTTCTGGCATATCCCACCTGCATTCTCAAATTCAGTGTAAGATAACCAGTGCAGATTACATCTTTAAAAGAGCTGTCTTTTTGTGACTATTCTAACTCAAAAACCTTTCATGGTTTCTTTATTGCCTCAAATTAGGTCTAAAGTGGATCCAACACACTGTGTCTGCCTTCGTCCAGTTCCCTGTTCTTGGAAAGCTGTTCATGCTTTTCTATTTTCTGCTCCTTCTATTTGGAAAGACCACCCCATATCTCTGCCTATCAATATCTACCCAACTTTCAAAATCAGATCAACTGTCACCAACTCCATCTATTACTCCCCACATGTGATTTCTTCCTTCTATGCTTTCCCATGAAATTTAATTTTCTCTCTCACATAGCATCCAACCCCACAGTGTATTTACTAGTGGATGTGTTTTATTCCTTCAAGTAGACTTTAAATTTTCCCATGCCTGAGATTCTCTCCCATACAGTCTTATACTTGCCACACCCCCAACAGCACCTAACACAGTGCCTTAAATATGGTGTATGCTTAGTTGAATGTCATACTATTTGAGCAAAATCTGAAAACAATAACTTAGTTCATTTTGATTTTGCAATCTGTATTCATACCTCCACTGTATCTTGGAATTGGGAACCAAAGCTTAAAAAGTGGGATTTTTTTCTTTGTTTTTTATTTTTAGAAATTTTTCAGCAAGCACTATCTTTTTAATAAATGCATTAATTGCAGTAAAACACACAAAACAAAATAAGATAAAATTTACTATCTTGACCATTTTTAAGTGTACAGTTCAGTAATATTAAATACATTCTATTGTTGTGTAACCATCATCACTGTCAATCTTCAGAACTCTTTTCATTTTGTAAAACTGAAAGTCCATATCCATTAAACAGTAGTAACTCTCCACTCCCCTCTTCCTTCAGGCTCTGGAAACCACCATTCTACTTTCTGTCTTTATGAATTTGGCTACTCTAGGTACCTCGTGCAAATGAAATTATACAGTATTTGTCTTTTTGTGATTGGTTAATTTCACTTAACATAATGTCCTCAAGCTTCATTCATGCTATAGCATGTGTCAGAATTCCTTCCTCTTTACGGGTGACTAATATTCTATTGTGGGTTTATGCTACATTTTATTTACCCATTCATCCATGGATGGACACTTGGATTGCTTCCATATTTTGACTATTATGAACAGTGCTGCCATGAACATAGGTGTATAAATATCTCTTTATCACCCTGCTTGCAATTCTTTTGAATATATACCTGGAAGTGAAATTGCTAGGTCATATTCTATTTTTAATTCTATTTTTTAGAATTTATTTAAATTCAATTAGCCAAGGTATAAGTACATCATTGGTTTTTTATATAATGTTCAATGATTCATCAGTTTAATTCTATGTTTAATTTTTTGAGGGACTGCCCTACTCTTTTCCATAGCATTTATACCATTTTGCATTTGAAAGTCAGATTCTTTAAAAAAAAAAAAAAAAAGTCTTCCAAGAGTCTAAGATGTAACAGAATACCTGAAGTAAAAAAAATAATAGAAACTGCAGTCTATGATCCAAGCTGCTTCAGTCAGATGAATCACAGCTGGTGTTCAGAAGCCAATTCAATGTGAAGAATACAACACAGAGCTCTGGAGTTCCTGAGCCTGACTGTGCCTCAGAATCGTCCCACCAGATATCCTGAGCTAGAACCTCTGGGAACCTGCAATTACATAGAGCTCCTCCAATGGTCATCTGGCCTGGGTATATGTGGAGAGTTTTCTCATGGACTATGAATATGCCCACAAACTTGTTTTGCTGATGGCATCAGGGCTGGGGGAAAGGAACAATGAGTTATTATTTATTTTAAAATATCTACTTGTTTAGATTCATATTCATAGCCATACCTTGGGACAGGACCCCTGCAGATGCTCAGTTAACTCCAGAGTGGTAGGGCAGAGAAACCAGAGCCCCAGAGCCAGGGGGATGGACTACGGGGCCAAACCTAGCGGGGAAGAAGTGAATGCCAATAATAGATGCCAATAATAGCCAAGAAATCAGTGGCTGTGGATTTGATTGGCTCTCTACACGGGTGATGGACGATGGTATAAGAAGGAATACAACAGAGAATCCAAGAGTAGGCAGAACTTGGAAACCAGATAGTTGGGAAACAAGTTGGAATCAGGAAATTCCATCAGTAGGGAGCAGGGGCAAGACAAAATAGAGGGTAAAGAAGAAAGATCCTAGTCCTAGAGGGAGTGAGGTATTTGGAAGCTCACAAATTAAGAAATCAAGCATAACCTAAGAACTAGGCTAACATTAGAGGTGACATCCCTCTTTCCGTAATTTCTTCATTTTGTTATCCTTTCATCTATGCAGTGACAATCTTTGTAGACCTTCTTAGTGCTTGGCATTATTATTCTGCTCCAGAGTGCTCTCCTGGAGTCCTCCAATTCCTGTTCCTCAAGGTAAGGAATGGTCCAGCAGCCTCCCTACTTAATATTGTTACTAACACCCTATAAACTAGTGATTCACTTACTTTAAGTAGTGTTTTCTAAACAGTCCTAGTCTGTAAGTAAAAAAATGGGCGTTCTTTCAGTAGACATTTCAACCATATCATTAGAAAAGTCATTTTGGCCTTCAGCATTGTTTTGATTTCTAATTTTGCACGCTCTTGATTAATTTAGGGAACCATTACCCAGCCAGTGAACCTTTTTCCTGATGTGGTTTGGTTGGGTTTTTTTTGTTTTGTTTTGTTTTGTTTTTTAACTTATCTCTCCTGTGTCCTGCCTTATGGACTTTCATTGCTCATTAATGTGTGGATAGGAGTAGGAAAAATAACAAAACTAAAATTAGTTGTGTTTCCTACTTTTTAGCAGCAGTGATATGATTTACTCGAGGAGGAAATTGGAACTGTGAACTAAAATTAAGCTCTTGAATTTCTCAATTCATTAAGCTCAAGATTTCACTCATTCTTGTTATTCCTAACCCCAGGGAAGAACTCTGTGTTTACTACCATGAGGCAGGAAGAGCTTCATGCAAAAACACAGTTCAGTTCCAAATGCTTCCTGCCAATTTGAACAAGCATAAATTGTGTTTATATCTTGAACATTTAGGTTAGCAATCTTAATTTAAACTATGCTTCCTATAATTTCATCACATATGTATCTGTTAATTAAACTGGCAATGTTATAAAAGTAAAATTGAGTTTCAATTTAGTTTTGCAATTATATTTTTCACCACCCAAAACAGTTTTATAGCTAAGTATAAATACAGAGCATTCTTTGAATAGATAATCATCATTACCTAAATTAAGCAAGTGTTTGGGTGTTCCTTCAATCTTCTAATGGAACATTATTTCTGACTTTAACTGATAAGGGCCTGACTTACCTGCCCCATGGTTAAGTGATTTACCAATAACTTAATTGCATCCATTATTCCCTCTGAAATTATGCTCTTCTTTTTTTCTTGATTTGTACTATCTTCCTGACATCTTGGTTGTTAAATAGGTGTTTAGGGTTATCACCTCTGAGGGTTTCTGTGGAAGATATTCAATGCATTGCAGGTAGAGAGATAATTACTTATTCTGTTATCATCTTTGTTATCTTAAGCAAAAATTTAATATAAAAATCCAACATAGATGCTTTATGATGGCAAAAGCCAATATAAGTATTATGACTGATACATCTTTCTATCTCTGTTCCATTGTTTTCCAAAGTTGTAAGCATCCCTAATGCACAGGATGCTCCAAAAAGGTGGTTCTGAGGTGGCAGACTTTGGCAAATATTGCCCTGCATTCTCACGTTTGGAAAGGTCCAGGCCAATTAGTGTATTATAGATTCAGTAGACTTGCTCTAAAGGAAACTGTATAACTTTATTCAAGTCTTTCCCGCAGTTATTCAGAAAATCTTTTCCTCCCCCATGGAAAAAGTATTCCCCAAAACACTGCTTTTTTTTCCCCACATACAGTAGTGACACAGATATTAGTAAATGTGCTAGTATTTGTATCACTACTCTAAGTTAAACATACAGCACAAAAAGAACTGCCTTCTAATCAGCAAATTATGTGCTAGCTTTAAAATACAATGTAGAGTCCCCACTAAATGGTGTATTCTTCCATTCAGACAATTGGCTAGATGATACTTAGAAAATAGTGCCAGATGGGGGGCGCCTGGGTGGTTCAGTTGGTTAAGCACCTGCCTTTGGCTCAGGTCATGATCCCAGGGTCCTGGGATCATTATCTCAGGGTCCTGGGATCGAGCCCCACGTCGGGCTCCCTGCTCAGTGGAGAGCCTACTTCTCCTTCTCCCTCTCCCCTTTACTCCTGCTCTCTCTGTCTCTCTCTGTCTCTCTCTCAAATAAATAAATAAATCTTTTAAAAAAATAATGCCAGATGGTTAAATATTGGGGTGCTGAGGAAAGTACAACAATGACATATTCCTTGGGCTTTTGGCATCTTCAACAAATTATTAATCAAATGTATATATCCTTAAAATTACTATTGGTTTCTTGCAGAAAGAGCAAGTGTTCATAGGGATGTGAGCATTGATATGTCTTCACTCAGTGAGATGCGGGAAGCTTTAGGTTCTATTTCTTTCCATAGATCGTCATTCTTGCCAGCACATTTTCAATTCTCAAAACTAAAAAAGTGACAGCTATCTCCTTCTCTGTTTTGACTTTCTCTTAAACTATGTTTAATACTATGTTTCAACAAAAATGTGCTGTTTTCCTCTTACACAAACGAGTGCTCACTTTCCACAGGACTGACACTTGCAGGAGTCTTTGAGATGTTAGAGGACATAGCCCAGGATGGGCATCAGCGCCCATGCACTCCTGTCTCAGTTTTGCTCTTTCAAGTAAACAGACCCATTTAAACTCTCGCCAAAGGGCGCCTGGGTGGCTCAGTTGGTTAAGCGACTGCCTTCGGCTCAGGTCATGATCCTGGAGTCCCTGGATCGAGTCCCGCATCGGGCTCCCTGCTCGGCAGGGAGCCTGCTTCTGCCTCTGACCCTCCCCCCTCTCATGTGTTCTCTCTCTCTCATTCTCTCTGTCTCAAATAAATAAATAAAATAAAAAATCTTAAACTCTCGCCAAAGTTTCACACTGTGGGAGCTGATGCAGTGGACCTAAAAATATCCAGATTAATAATATAGATTAACATCAAATGTGTAAGATGGAAGGCACCTCAGAAATCTACAGGTCAGGAGCTCTCAGCATGAGCACAAACAAGCAAGCAAACAAGCCAACGAGGCTGAAGGGCCTAGCACACTGAAGAGTTAGATTTAATTGATCTGGGGTGGAGTCTAAAGTCTGTGATGTAATATTTCAAAAACTCTCCACTGGGGAGGGTAGCTAAAAGTGCAGTTGGGGTTGAGAGCAATTAATCTTCTCAAACTTCATTTTATGAGTGAGGGATTTTTTGAGCAGTTAAGTGATTTGCTTGCTTACTGCTGCAAAATTAATTAGCTCACTGGAATCAGAACACATCTTCTGATTCTTAACTGGTGCACTGCTGACCCTCCTCAGCACTCTCCTCGGCTGTGTGACTGGGCAAGTCAGACAACTCCTCTGTTACCTTGTCAGTCGTAGCTGACAAGAACCATCGCAGGATCAAATAATCAATGGAAAACATGCCTGTGCAAATTTAGATGGCGTTGCTAATTCATTATTAATGATCCAAACCAAACCGCATTGTTCATTTGCACTCATTAGTGCGACGCTTCCCATCAGCTTTCACTTGAAAAAGTGCTTTCCTCAATTTGTATTTGAAATCTCTTGGCATGTTATTCACTTCCAGATTCAGTATCTTTCCTGAATCTCCTAAGTGGTTTTTACACAGCTGTCCCAACATTCAACCCACTCTGGGACACAACCTCTTTTTAATAGTTTTTTAAAAGAGAACAAAAGTAAGAATCCTTAAATAAGTGTCCTATCTCCATGTCCTGGTCTATGACAGTGCTTTGAGATGCCACAGAATAAGTAGCAAGAGCAAACAAAGAGAAAGTACTTTCTCCACACCTTCCTGCGGGGACCCAGCCAGCAGCCTTGCCCCTTTGGGGTGGCCCACTTGCTTTCCTCACCTGCCGTGTCCCTGCCCCTATGAGCCCGGCACAGCAGGCTCTCCACCCTGCCACTTGCTCTCTCCAGATCAGCTGAGCCTCCATCCTCAGTGGGTCTGCTCTACACCCAGAGGAAGGCTACAGAAGAGGACGAAGGAAGGCCACAAGGGAGATTGTATGCCGGGACTGCCAGCATGTCTCTGCAGAGCAGATGGGCTGCGTTGCATTGATGTTCTAGGTGGTTCTTGGAGTGCTCTTTAGAATCTTGACATCGTAGGAGGCCAGTGGGCATAGTTAAGTGTTCAACAGGTGGCTACTACTCTAAGCTCTCACCTACTACCCTGGAAAAATGCAGAAAGTACCACTGACAAATGCCTGACTGGCCCCTGGGTACACAAACCCAAATACTGCCATTATTTCTAGGCCATCAGGATTTAACTTGATGTCCCACTGGGAACAACAGGGCTGCCTGCCTGGTCCTCATTACCATGAATAATTGAATATTGCAAGTATGTCAGAGGGCTTCTGTGGACATTGCTTTTCACCTACCTTAAAGGGATGGCAGTTTGTAGGCAAACCCTTTCATGGAAGGTCCCTAGAATGTGCTGATCTAAACAGCTAACATCAGTCTCTCTAAATCAGTCATGTCATGGTTTCAGCCTAATTACTGGAATTGGTGTTCCCGCTAAAGTCAGTAAATACCAGAAAGTAAGTTTTATTGCAAAACAGATTGTAGTTCCAGTAAAGATGCTGTACATGAACAGAAATGTGCTGGTTACAGATGTCCATCAGCCTCAATCCTAAGTGATAGAGATTATAAAACAAAGGGGGAGGGTGCCCACAGTAGTAAGGACAGATGCTCCTCACAAGGCATCACATTTCAAAATCAAACCTAAATGTTCACAAACGGTATGCCGTGAGCACGCAGAATAAAATCAGACAGACTCAATTTTTAAAACTGCCCTAGGTGACACTCTTCTCCAGGAAAAAAAAAGTTGGGGGGGGACTCCATTTTTAATCCAATGCCTGTTTAAAAGCCTTCATCTACAGCTCCACTATGCCTTGCATAGAGCAGGCACCCAGTGAGGCGAGCTCAATGAATCCTATAAATAGGAAGAGGAGAGAACATAATGCCTGTGCCTTCCTCCTGAATTCTTTCATTACAAAATTAAGTTTTTCATAAATGAACCTCAGGTATACCAAATTGGAATGATCCAATTCTTAGTTCAAGACATTGTCACTATAGGCTCATGCATAGTCTCATGTGAAAGCTTTTTGGGCATCTATTTAATAACCTAGTGAGCCCTTGTGAACACACCACCTGACGCAAACCCTGGAACATTGCCAATGACTTCGATCAACCCGTGTGTCCCGGTTCCCACCTCCAATGCACGGGAGCCACTGTCCTGAAGTTTGTCTTTATCTATCATCCTCAGGCTTTTGAAAATGTGGTTTTTATCACATATATGCCCAAATGATATATTGCTTAGTTGCTTTTTGAACATTTTGGAAAAGATATCCTGTTGTCTGAGGTAGTCTTGTGCTTGCCTTTGTCACTCAGAACTTCCTTCCCATGATTCACCAATGAATCTCCTTTTACAACAAAATAGATTTATCTTTAAATGTAAAAAAAAAAAAAATGCCCCAAAACCAAAACAACAAGAAACAAAACCTCCACCTAAAATGCTTATATATTCTCCCACTGTGAGTGGTAGGTCCCTGAATTTAGGCTATGTTAAATCACAAGACCACTTCCATTGAATAAAATCTAGAGTAAAACGTCAGACTTTGACTCATTTATTCTCAATAACTTCAAGGAAGGCTAACACAAGAATAACTGACCCATTAATGTTCATCTATGAGTCATGTTGCTATTTCCTAATATTTTCTACCAAGTTGTTACATGAGGTAGGCTACAAAAAATATTTTTACTTCAATATATGCTAAAACTTACTGTGCATATTTTTAGTATGATGCTCAACAATTTGATTCAGGGGATTTCTCCTGTTAGCCTCATATCTAGTCTTTCCAGATCATGAAAATCATCTCAGAAAGGTATTTCTTTTGCTATTTCTTGCTCAGACAGTAGCAAACACCTCTCAAAATTTTCTAGATAAGTTTTCTAGGCTCCACACTATAACAACTCAGAATTAAATTCACTGGACTCTTTTGGGACTACTCATTGGAACTTAGTCTTTGAATCTTCTGAGACTTGGCCATTAATAATCTAAGCTGATTCTTTTACCCAGTAGTTACACAACTCATCACAGAGCTGCCGCATCAAATCAATCTGGCCCCAGAAGTCCACTCTGCAGGCCTGGAGGAAGCTGGGCAACTCCTCATTCTCCAGCTGGAAGATTTAGACCCTCACACACCACATCTCTCCTGCCAGGCTATTTGCACAGCAGCATGGAGTCCTGGTTTAAAAAAAAAATTAAGCTTCAGAAGCTGGTGTTGAAGTCCAGGCTGCATGAGAGATGAGTCGGAGACATCAGAAATAAAAATACAGGATGAATGGCTGGAAAAATCCAGACTCTAGTTCTTGCCCTGGTAATGCGTAGAGGAAATTTCTAAAATGCTAAGCAGAGGCTGTGATGCTAGAAAGGTTTCTTCATTTCCCATGACCTCAAAGAGCAGCTGTAGTTAGGAAGCAACTTTGAACTGAATTATGCTCATTATATGATTGCACTCTTCTTGTGTGTTTGGCTAAGACACCTGCTGATCCTTCAGCGTTCTAGTGGGTGCCAGTGAGGACACAAAAGGAAGGAAGGAAACTAACATTCATTTCATGCCCAGCACTGTGTGAGACGCTTCTCCTTTACAGCTGGGGAAACTGGTGCTCAGACAAGTTACCTAACTGCCATGCTGTATAATAATGTCAGCACCAGGTCTGAATGCAAAGCCCATGTTCTTTCCATCATAGCACTGCCTACTCTTAAGGAATTTTAGAAGCTAACTGAGGAGAAAGGCACAAACAAAACAAAATAAAACAAAACACCTGAACCATAGTATGTTTATTGATGGCCAGGAAACTGGATTGGACCAGAATTGTCACCGGAATGAAGGGAGAGAGGTAGAATCCATAAGGAGAAATTCTGGTCCAGGGTTCAAGCTCAAACTAATAACCATCAGAGAACAGAATAGAGGCTTTAGTAGGATGGCTTTGTTAAAGACAGATTTTAGAGAAGCTGATCTGATTACAGCAGTCCAGATTTGATAGCTGTGGTCATAGAAATGGAGAGAAAGTGTCCCATAGGAGGGTCCTTTTTTTTTTTTAATCTCCACAGCTTGGCTAGAACATGGTACATGGTAAATAAAGATTTATTTAATGAAAAAATGGAGATATTGTGAAGGAGGGCATGGCAGAACTCAATAAATATATATATAGCCATTCAAAAAGATGGAGAGAATCATCATGCTGTTGGAAGAACTGGGAAAATGATACTATGAGCTAACGTACAGTGTCAGCTATTAGCTAGGTGTGGTTCTAAGGGCTTTTACATACATTAATTCAATTAACATACATAACAAGCCTAAGAATAGATACTATTATTATCCCCATTATACAGGTGAGGTACAGGGAAATTCTTTTTTTAACATTTTTTAAAAATTTTAATTCGATTAATTAACATAATGTATTATTGGTTTCAGAGATGTCTGTGATTCATCAGTCTTATATAATACCCAGTGCTCATTACATCACATACCCTCCTTAATGTCCATCACCCAGTTACCCCATCCCTCCACCCCATTCTCCTCCAGCAACCCTCAGTTTGTTTCCTATGATTAAGAGTCTCTTATGGTTTGTCTTCCTCTCTGGTTCATCTTGTTTTATTTTTCCCTCTCTTCCCCTATGATCCTGTTTTGTTTCTTAAATTCCACATATCAGTGAGATCATATGATAACTGTCTTTCTCTGACTGACTTATTTCACATAGCATAATACACTCTAGTTCCATCTACATCGTTACAAATGGCAAGATTTCATTTTTTTAATGGCTGCATAAAATTCCATTGTGTGTGTGTATATATATATAAATGTGTATATATATATATACATATATACATACATGTGTGTGTGTATATATATATACCACATCTTCTTTATCCATTCATCTGTCGATGGACATCTGAGCTCTTTCCATAGTTTGGCTATTGTCGGACATTGTTGCTATAAACACTGGGGTGCAGGTGCCCCTTCGGATCATTACATTTGTATCTTTGGGGTAAATACCCAGTAGGAGGCACAGGGAGATTAATGTCTTGCCCAGATCGACATGGCTACTCAGTGGTAAAGCCAGGATTGGAACCGGGCAGTCAGGCCACTGTCTCCATCTGAATCTCAATGCATAAGACTTGATACATGAAGACTAGGACAGAAAAATTCTCTTCTCCTTTTGATAGGCTCCCAATGTAGACATTCAGAAGGGGGACAGATTTTATGGAAAGGACCAAGACATATAGGTGAACTGTGGTTATGCGAGTGTGCTATGCCTGCAATAAAAGTGAAATATTCTAGGGGTTTATTCAAATACTTCATAACTTCAACCAATACCCCAGAGCTGGGCACTGGTGAAAAGCAGCAGCTCACCACAAAGCACACTGTTCCTCCATCCTTCCACCAGTTAGGGCTTTTACTTGGTTGGGCTATGGAACACACTACACTGGCTATAGCTTTATGAATTGATTTGAATTGATCCCTAGTTTTGTTTATATGTTTTTCATGCCTGTCTTAGTCAGTTTGGGCTGCATTAACAAGTTACCATGGACTTGAACTATAAACATTAATTTCTCACCGTTCCAAAGGTTGGGAAGTCCAAGATCAAGATGCCAGCAGATTCAGTGGCTGTGGTGAGACCCCTCCTCCTGGAGCCTTCCTTCACCTACATAGAGAAGATACAACCTCTTTTTTTTTTTTATTATGTTATGTTAATCCCCATACATTTATATCATTAGTTTTTGATGTAGTGTTCCATGATTCATTGTTTGCATGTAACACCCAGTGCTCCATGCAGAACGTGCCCTCTTTAATGCCCATCACCAGGCTAACCCATCCCTCCCCCCTAGAACCCTTAGTTTGTTTCTCAGAGTCCATAGTCTCTCATGGTTCATCTCCCCCTCTGATTCCCCCTCTTCATTCTTCCCCTTCTGCTATCTTGCAACACTGTTGAATCACAGATCTGTACCTCTGAAGCAAATAATACATTATATGTTGAAGAAGAAGAAGAAGAAGAAGAAGGAGAAGGAGAAGGAGAAGGAGAAGGAGAAGGAGAAGGAGAAGGAGAAGAAGAAGAAGAAGAAGAAGAAGAAGAAGAAGAAGAAGAAGAAGAAGAAGAAGAAGAAGA